>NW_028301625.1:11515151-11818181 GCF_987345545.1 Pholcus phalangioides | reverse complement strand
TTACGTTTTTTCCTGCAAAATAAAACTATAATCTCGGCTTGGGGGGGGGGTTAGAACCCCAAACCCCCCTCTGCGTACGCCAATAACCTATTAGCCCATAGTTTCCCAAACTTTTTGTCCCATCGCCCTCTTCTTCAAAATTTTTTTCTTCTCATCGCCCCCCAACTCAAGCCTACCTATAGGATCCTATACTAAATCCAAAGCTTCTACCGCCCCCAGGGCGATATTTACCACTTTGGGAAACACTGTATTAGACTAAACTAAGATTAACCACAGACGTGTATGTATGGGGGGGGGGGGGATAAGTGGGCTATTCCCCAGGGCTGCAAGTTCGAAGGACAGAAAATTTAACTATTTGGTAGTTAAGGACACATTAAATTAGAAAAGGGGGAAGTGGCAGCAAATTTGAATAGCTCACAGGTGCCATATATAAATTCATCTCTGATTAACCCACTAATTTTCATTCTGACCGGTCTCGTCTATTGAATCCCGATCTGTAAAATTGATTTTTTTTGTGCATCCATTCAGAATCAACTTTAATCCTTTGTCGCGAACCATATGAATATTAATGCCATCAGTGTAATCTGTCCAATTAAGACAAAAATCGAACTGGTGAGGTTGAAAATGAACTAAAAAATTTGAACTTGTTTGAATTTATCACATTCTGTGATAATTGAAATCATAAAAATTGAAAAAAATTACTGTGAATCACTGGTAATTTTTGAAAAAAAACCTGGTGTGAAAACTCTCAGATAAAAAAATAGATCGTGCGTCTCACAGATTACGTGCGCTCAATGGAGAGTTAAGCCAACACTTACTTAGAACAGTGGTTCTCCACCTATGGAAGAACGCAGCCCGGTAAATGTCTTTTGTGGAAGTGAAAGGCCCAGTCATAGGCACAACTAACGAGAAATTAATAAGAAAAATGAAACTGCGAATCGCTCACGGCCCGGTGAAACTTGTGTGAGGGCCCGGTAGTGGGCCGCACAGGTTGAGAAACACTGACTTAGAGTGACCATTTATAGGGAAAATGAAAAGTAAATATATCAGTTCTATATATCAACTGAGATGATGATATTGACAAATCTGAAAGTTGGTATTGTCAACCGTCTTGAGTAGCACTTATAACTCGCCTGCCCTGTTCCAACAAGCTAGTGTACTAATTAGAGCTGGGAAATTTACATCTTTCTTTATCCATTCAGAGTCAGCTCCAAACTTTAGATCAAGATACAAAAGGCCCTGAAACTCGCCTCGTATACATAGAATAGATGTACTGAGACAGGATAATAAGTAAATATCAGTTCTATCAGCAGAGGTGAGCATATTGAGAAAGATGGAAAGAGCTTGGAAATAATTATTGAACACCATCTTGGGTCCAGTTACAAGCTGCCTGACCACCGAGTGTTTTGCACGCGAGCCTTCAGTTCAACGAAACTGTGTTCCAATCTCAGCTCTGGAGTATGAATATTTTTCTCTAGTCGTGTAAAAAATCAGCTCTAAACTGCAGGTCAAGGTACAATAAGTCCTTTCAGCGAAATGTGACCGTGGTGTATCAGTCACAGGAAGTCACTCTAGGAAGAGAAAGAAAGCAAAGAGAACTTCACTCAAGAATCATTGCCTTGATCCTTCCACCCCGTAGGGCTATTGATGGTGCATGTTTACCCATAAAATATAAAAAAATAAACAACTACGCCATATAATAAATTATAGGCTATTCTAAATGGATTTTTTAGTTAATCGGATAGCCTTAAAAAAAGCAACGACATCTTTGGATTATACAAAATTATACAACACCTGGTCATTTGCAAGTTATCCTCTAAAATAATGAAAATTTTATCTTCACCTGAGAAAAAAAATACTCTCCCACATACAAATCAATAGTCATAAAACATAATTCACTGACTGTATAAAGCATGACGTAATTGTATAATTAGAAAAGAATCTCTTAATATTTCGAAATTAATTACTGCTTATAGAAAATAGGGTTTAGTTTCTATTCGAATTCGGGAGCATAAATAGGGTTTTTATTCAAATTCTCGGACATTTTTTTTTTTCAGAATTGAATCCGAAGGAATCAGATTTCCAATAGCTTTAAAAAAAACTTGGATATAATGAACTCATAAGGCGTGAATTGAAACGAAGAAGGTCTAATGAATGGCGCAGGGCGCTCAAGTTTCACCTTATCTTCTAACCTTTCCGCTCGTGGTCAATTCGTGCACCATTCATCCTTGAGGTGCAAGGTTGCATTGCTCACTAGCACTAGCTCATTTGTTTAGCTGGTATTCTCGACAGTGTGGATTTGTATTTTTTTAAGCCATTTATTCTCTCTCTCACGCTGCACAATTACAACTGTAACATGTACATATGCTACCTCTTTTTATTTTGAATAGAAGAGTTTACTTTTTTTTTTCACCCACTGTAAATTCTGATTAGCTGTTAAAAAATTGCATGGAAAATAAAGGACACAGCCGAGTATAAGGATGTTATGCTCTTTTTGTGGTGTTAATGAAGGTGAAATTACGTAATTTATAAGCAGGTGTACAAAAAACCGGTATAGTACCATAGTCGAGAGGATTCGAGGACATGTTTTCGCAATTGAAACATATTGCCATGAGAGAGAGACGAGTAATTGCTCATTTTTCTCGTGCTAAATGTTTTTCTAGAATTGCTTCTCCATGTGTAATTGAAAATTTTTCAATTCAAAGTTATATATATATATATATATATAAAAATTACAAGACATCTATGGATCTAATGTAGGTAGTATCATCAGCAAGCCCCAAGAAACTTTAGAAACTTTCTGGCATGCACAACTGAAAGACTTTATGTAAATACAAATTTTTTGTGTAACTCATCTCAATCTTCAATGGTATACAGGGTGATTCAAAACTCAACGTACAAACTTTTAGGGGAGGTAGAAAACACAAAAACAACAGAATCACACAGTATCACATTTTTTTTGTGCATAACTGTGGATTGTAAGAACTTTGAGCACTTAACGTGTACACGTACTATCCTCGTGTAAAGTATCGCTAAATAAAGAGTTTGTCCACCCATTGGGGTAAATCGAGAAGCTATCCATACTTAGAATAAGACAACCATAAGTATTCTTTATGGGCATTGTATAATATTTTATCATGTGTATATATTGTTTATAATTTTTGTTAATTGCATTTTTAATTGGGTTGCTATATTTTTGATATATGACATCCATATTTTAATGGGCATCTTTTTCTCAGCCACCTCGTTGGGAATTTTGCCTGTTGTGGCGTTGTATTTGTATTATTGGCTTGTCATTTCTGCACCTTCGTTATCTCCAGCTGATCAGGTTGGGGTTTCCGGCATACATTCCTATATGATTCTGTTTTGTGTTTTTGTGTTTTCTACTTTCCCCTAAAACTTTTTACATTGAGTTTTAAATCACCCTGTATAAACATCTTCAGAGAGAAGAACTTTCCATTCTTATTTCTTTACTAATGAATATAAATACCAATTAAAAAGTTATGGCCGAAAAAGGCAAAGTGTCAAATGGGGTGGCACATGGAAATGTACGTGTGCACATACAATATGACATTAAGCTCAGAAAAACGTGCTCTGCTGGTGGAATTCCTTTACGAAAACTGTGATTCTGTAACAGTAGCTTCGCGAAAATTTTCCATCTTTGGAGGAAAAGCTTCGTAAATTCTCTCTACCCTTCATTAAGGCGTTCACAAACTTTCATAACTTTCTCATGAATAGTTATGGCTTTAGATAGCCCAGGCCAGAAGAATTTCGATTATAGACACGCTGTATTATGACATCGTGTTATTCATAACGATTCGTTTAAAACCTACATTAAATCACATGTAGCAAATACTAAAAACTGATCTTTAATATCAATCGTTGATCAACATTTTCCAAAGCCTTCACCATGTCATCCATCAAAGAGAAAAATTTTCCAGCTTATCTAATTATCCTCATAATACTCTGTGACAATAAAAAGCACGAATTTTACAAGTCAGGTAAAAAGTTCGAAAATACGGTAGTTAAAGGGTTATTTATTTATTTTAGACCATGTTAAGGTTACCGCATCATTTATTTTATGCTCAAGTTACTTACCTACAACGAACACTCTTCAGGTCACGGTTGGTAAACAAACAAATAAGGAAAAAATTTGGGAGAAAATTTTTATATGCTTTTAAAATTATGTTTCAGGTCATATTTTACAAATACGTGGTTCAGTGTTTCAGTCAAAGTGTTACAGTTGACCGAGAATATCACGCAACGTGTGGGAAAAATAAATAACAATATACTGAACACATACAAGCGTGTGACTGTTTTTCTGGCATGACATTCAAAATTCGTAAAGGCTAATGACCATGAAGAGATGATGGTAAACATATTTCTAAAGTTTAATCTCTGGCAATACGTGTTCGTCACACCGTTATTTTGAACATTAAGTACTGTATTTGGTCATATGAACACGAGGAAGTGCGTGTAACCTTCGCGTGTGTTTAGAATAGACTTCGAACGAACGAAAATAAAATACCGTTGTATATGGCAAATCCCTTAATGCTATATATAAAACGTTATATCAATAATTGAAATCTTTTACAGATATTTAAGTGTGCATGGTATGAATTTATTTTAAAGATCACGTTGTTTGTGAGTTGGAATACACTTCTGTTTCGACTTATAACGTCTGTACAAAGTCCCTTGATTTAATATTTAGTGGTTGGGTTTGTTGGGTCATATATTGAACATCGATGTTACTAGATGGTATGGAATGTCACCTAAGACATCTTATTTTTGTATTGCGTTGATTGTATTCTGTGGTAAGTAATTGCTACTCTGGCCATTCAGTTCATTGGTGGTAGCATATTGCCTCTTAAGGTTTTTTGCCTCGCCACTTTCTTGACACGAGCAGAGAGAAAGAGAAATTTATCATCACAATCATTTTGTTTCAAAGCGGAAATATTTCCATACTGAAATCTTTAATGAAGGTAGTCTATGGAGTTTCTATGAACTACATTACACTGTAGGAGGTTCTTTGTCACACGGATAAGTTGTCACATGCATTATTTCTCAGAGCATGGATGGTGCCCACTGTCCATAATAGTACAGTTTGTTCATCTAGTTAAGAAGATTCTTCTTCCTAGTATTCATCTGCTTCGGACACATTTGTAAATTTTTAGAAAGATTTTTCTGAATTTTAATTGGATCAGTAATTTTTTCAGTTTCAATTTTTTTTTATTATTTCAGTGACATGACTTTATTAATCGATTTTATAGAGTATTTCTATTATAAAGTTGAGTCTTTTATTTAGTCAAGACCACAAAATTTTGATTTTTGATAGACGTTTTGTGTCATTTTCTGTGACTGACACACATATCATATGTCGTTTTTCGCTGCCAGGGACTTTCAACAAAGACTTTCTAACGGAACCTAAAATTCAGAGCCGATTCGGAAAGCATATACAAAGACATCCATTTTTTTCAGCTAAGATTAGTATCCAACTCTGTTAAATCGAAGTCTAGTAGGCCAATGCTGCGGTAGATTAACAGCGGTCACAACTTACATACGTTTACAATGGATATTATATCCTATATTTTTTCCCTGATAGAATCTTCAAAAATCACACAGTCGGGATAATGAAATTCTTTAATAAAACCTTTGTGAAACGCCAAGGAATAGATGTATTTTAGAGCTTTCCATGATGGCATAAATGCATAAAATAAACATAAGATCGCTGTCGTAAAAGAAAATCTAAATGTTTTCAAAGTCAAGGAGAGGAAAGTGACTGAGAAAATTCGGGGGAAAAAAATGAAGGATTATAAGGTACAATATTCAAAGAAATAGAACAATAATAATAATAATGATAGTAAAAAAACACTGTCGGAATCCATAGACCGAAACGAATCTATCCTTAGACAATGCCTTTATTTTCTCTTTTGAACAGAACAACGGATATACATACAAAAGCCACGATTTCCCTGTATATCGACCATAAACAAGTGTTTGAGAGATCGGGAAAATATTTGACCGCAGACAAATATTCTGGAAACCAACCCCTATGGGATGAGTGTGGGTTCACGAGCTCCATCTATGATCAATCATCAGCAGAAAGCACTTATATGACAACTCTAACACATGTTTAAATTTAAACGAAACTTTAAAAGTTAATTTAGGTGTCCATGAAAAACACCATTACACACAAAACAAATACAACCATCGAGCGATTCCTGGATGCATCCATGAACTGCGGTGCTTCCTCGCGGTGAATTGCACGGCGGTAAATTGTTGTCGGTGAATTGCTGGCGGTGAATTTTCCGGACACGATTCCATCCACAGCATCGCCCACTTTGGGAAACACTGCTCTAAAGCAGCGATTTTCAACCTTGACAAGCCCGCGGCCCGGTTTCATTCATTTTCACCAATTAAGTCAAGACTAACGGAAAATGAATGAGGAAAAATGAAACGGCTGATCTTTCGCGGCCCTGTACGAATGATGTCAGGGCCCGGCACCGGGCCGCGGCCCGGCGGTTGAGAAACACTGCTCTAAAGGACTGCATTCAGAGCACGCTAGATGATTTTGCAGCTTCAGTTATTATGAAAAACACCAGCCCCAAGAATCTGCTGGTAATCCTTGACCTGATAAAAAAACACACGTTACTATTATTAAGCGTTATTTTCGTAAGCTGATGCTGAGCATTGTGTCCGCGTATCGGAAACACAAACACAAACAAAACTGGAGCAACACCCGTATACGCGGATCCAAACGCCATCACATATATGTTACCAAAGAATGCGTCTTGTCTTCACATATTAGATCAAGACCTGCGACAGCACAAATATACCGTACATTGTTGCGAAACACTGATCGCTATCTGGTACCATAGCTGGACCTAAATTGAAATGCATACATGTCGCAACGTCTGCCGAACAAGTTAACAATTTACTTCTCAGTCGATTCATATATCTTCCGGTTTAAAAAAAAAAATGCTCAACGGTAGAAGTGTTGTCCATCGTGTCGTCTCTTCTGTAACCGGATTTGCGCTCGAGAAGTGCTAATGAACACCGTTCTGCCTTTTTGACGACCCTCTCAGAAGCGAAAGCTGTGTAATAGCAACGGAAGCGGACGTTAGGACCCAATGTTTCTTTTTTTTTTTTTACTTTTCAACATTCAACAAGGAGAATGAAAACAATCATTGGAGAGATAACAGCAATGGCCCTCGTTTTGTTGTTTTTATTAATTTCCGAACACTAACTGTGTCAAACCTCATGCCAGGTGTTCTACACCCGCACAAACAAAACTTTCGATGATGCCATTTCTCTGTTTAGATTAGTTTTTACCCCTGCTTTCTCTCTTCTTTTTTTTTTTTTCCTATTCTTCAAAGGACTTGAAACACAAATGATCTTAGGACATGAAGTCAAATCTTCTTCTTTCTTAAGCAGGTGGTGGGTTTCTTCACCCGCTACTTCAGTGTAATATTAATTTGGTTAAACATCGCGATTGTTGCCGTTCACACGGTCGATCAATAGGTCATCCGTAGTCGACAAATGAGATGTGCAAAAAAGGTTTAGGGAATGACTTTTGTGAGCGTTAATGGCTGATCTTTTATCACTTCCTGAGAGAAAGCGTTATTATCAACGCCCAAAACATCGTAAGATTCTATAAAAATATGACCCGAATGGTCTTTGTTTTTTTTTTCCCCCTTCTCGAAATCGTGAACTTCTGGGTAACCATGAGTATGATGACTCGAAGGTGATAAGTTGTCGGTAGCAGAAACAAGTTGCGAAGGTGTTAATTACACTCGGCATTGTATCGACTTTGGTATAACTCTGTATCGAAACAGAACCGTCACTGTATAAACTTTGTGAAGATTAATTTCTTTCATCTGATATATATACACTACAACTTGATGCACTGCGTTTATTTGAGACTAGCACGCATTCACCCTTAGAATCATTACTCTAAATCTTCCAGCTACTCATAAAAACCGTAGTTATTGTGATCCGCACTCACCAATCCTGTATACAAGCGCATAAATATATCTACAAAACCGACAAGAGAAGATAAGGAGTTGATGCTGCTCTTTTGATTAAAAAAATGACTATAGTGAAGGCATGGTAGAGCCTAATCGCTCATCCGCGGTGAAGTGGAAAATGGCGGCATTTACTGAACACCTCGCACACAACAACATGATATCGCCCGGAAAATGATCACAAATAGAGCTATAACAATCTAGTCGATGATAATGAAGATTCAAATAAAGCAGCAGTCCGTAAAATAAAAATCTTATGCTTAAACACTAGCCAGAACACTAATGAATAAATTTTTTTCGTGTATGTCAAGTTGTAATGATTGAAAACACCCACGCACTTCAACATAAAAAAACATTAAACATTTGCTGCTACGTTAGGTCCTCAAGGTTATTCGTAATGATTGTTTCATTTCTAAGATCTTTTGTACGGGAGACTTCTGTTTAAGAATTTTATTTGAAAGGACCAAACGTTTAGCATTGTAATACAACTATATTATAGATTTTTTTCAGAAAGAAAACAATGAAAAAGAAGCACAGTAACGTTTAATTTTTGTTTCGATTGGTGACGTGTTAGAAACTCTTTTAACCATGGCAGAAACTATATATAAAGTTTACCTTTTGCTATTATTCCGTTGTAAATTAATTTTTTTAATAGGACGGGCGTGAAATTATGCCGAAATTTGGGTGTTTCTGCGCAACATGCTTCACTAAAGGTCAAGTTCTTGGATGACGATGTATAGTTGGAACGCATTTTTTTCTTATCATCTGGAGCGATGATCTAAGATTCTGCAATCCATGCCAAACACAGCAGGAATTTGGCAATTATTTAAGAAAAATTTAGCCAAGTGTTGTTTAATGTCACTTTTAGGCGTACAGAATAGAAGTAAAATATTACACATTTTTTGCGTTGAAATGTTTCGATATAACAAAGTGGTGGTCTCTGTTCTCGTTTAAAGTTAAAGAACGTTATAGAATACCAGTTGCAATCAAAAACCAAGGTTACTCGTAAAAACAGGAGCATTTTCAATGGCTTTTTTTAGCACCTTACTTTAAAGGTTGATAGATAGTACCGTGAAGGATGGGCATTTCACAAAGGTTTTCTTGTCAAACTATTGTCACACCAGCCTTCGAATTAAACAATACTGAAATCTGTTTATGAATGGAACGGTGGAAACAAAAATCGATTAAAATGATGTATCTTACACAAGTGACGTAGAATAAAACAATATAAAACAATTTCCTATATATTACCACTTTCAGCTCGAAATAGAGCGTGGGGAAAATTTAGCTATTTCAGCGACCTAATAACGGGTAACGACCGTCGACATAAAAAGAAAAGAATCCACCGAAAAACCTTGAGTACATAATTAAACTAGCATTGTCTTTGAAGCCAAAGCAGGAAACATAACACAAAAGCAGCTGTCAAGCACGAAGTCCAAAAGTCTAGTCGATTCCTTCCTGAGGCTGCCTATTTGTTTTGTGTGTATATATATGTGTTTATTATATTACTGCACCATTATTACTATCTCTTCTCACTATTTGTCGTGGTCATAGACATTCAAAAAGTGAGTGAATAACATTACAATACACCGGTACAAAACATTGGTTCAAGGACAAACACACAAGTGGTCCCGAGAAAACAAAAAACGCTTCACTGTGCTATTTATATTTGTTTGTAACAATTTCGAAATGCTTCAACATTACTGATTGTGTGGTATAACCCATCGTACTACACGTAAACATTACAAAATTTTGGGTTGCAAAATTACTAGATTTCAGTGATTTTCTCAACTGCGAACGTTCCCATTGATCGTGGAATAAACTGTGATTTTTTTTTCCATTATAAAATTGGTATAGGGATGATGGGTGTAAAATCAACTAGAGATGTAAAATTATTTATATAATGTGAGATATAATTTTAAGGTATTTTTTCCGACTACTTCTCTTGTCACTTTTCTATAAAATGGTGTACTGGAGTAAACTTTAAGGTATATCCGACTACGTTGAAAACGTCACTTAGGAACAAAATATCGAATTTTATTTATTTTTTAATACTCTTTATGAAAGCCGTATTTCTTGTAATTCTTAAATAGGCTTTGCAATCGTGTTTGGAATACCACATGAATTTCGCTTGAAATTTGACATGAAAATGATTTTTTCATGTAAAATACATATGCAACGCCATAAAAGACAAAATGCCCAACGAGGTGGCTGAGAAAAAATCTGTAGCTTTTCTGTGGGCGGGTTTGAACCTATGTATCCTGAACGGAAGAAGAAAAAATCACGAAGGCCCCGCCATGTTTTACCAACTCACCACAACAGCACTGACATTAGGTAGTCCAAAATTTGTTATTGTTTTCACCATTTTGAGACACTATTAAAGCACTCCAGTACTATTTTATAGAATAGTGACAAGAAAGGTGTCGAATACCATAATAACATTTTTTTTTTATAGAAAGTGCCTCAAAATGGTGGACAAAAAAAAAATTTGACTACCTTGTCATTTTCTATGAAAAAATCATTTTGAGGTTAAATTTTAAGTAAAATTCATGTAATATTCAAAACACGATTACAAACAATTCCATGAATGTAATTTCACAGTACATTCAGCTACGGATGGCGACGGTTATGAACTTAAATTTAAAGGATTGTATGGTATGCTCATAAGTTATACCTAAATCTGTTGATGTGCGTGTGAATTCTTTCGAAATTTCATTTAACAAATCGTGTATAAAACACTGTAATTAGACAAATACATGAGATTGACCTTAAATTTTAGTTTATAACCTTAACAATATATGGAAAAATATTATATAAAAATTTTGCAATGTTACAATCTTTACATGTTTAGAAATCGTGTTTTTTTTATAAGTAAAAAGTCAAAAAAAGCATTCCTCGCAAAACACGTTTAAAGCTTTTATTCACAGATTACTTGTATGTAAAAACGAAACACTAAAGTCAACATAACTTCGATCCAAATCGTTATATAAAAAAAACAAGGCCTGCTTTGGAACTACAAGAAATGGGTCTTTCATAAAATTAAATTTTTTTTAAATAAAAATCAACATTTTCTTTCAAAATGACGTTTTAAACATAGTCGGTTACCTTAAATGTCTCAGAAATTGACAAAATGGTACTGAAAATGTGCCGAAATTAAAAGTATCAACATATTTATAATAATTTTTATCTTGTCTTGAAATATGGACTGTGAAGAGAAAATCAACAAACGCGTGCAATATATTAAAATCATTCTATCGTACAATATTTCCTACACGTGGGTGTAAACGGAATCAAACAGTTTTATTCACTTCATTTCGTTCTTTATTATTTAATACTCTATCGAAATTAGCATTATCATCCATCACAGGGGGCCTTTCTTAGTCAGATACATGACTGAAATGGCATGTCCTAGGCTCATAAGATACGATAACGTATTGGTGACAGTTGCCCTATGACTTCCATGAACATTATCAAGGAAGAATAATCGGCCATTAAATGCGTTTCTTCAAGAGAGAGAGAATTAGTAGCTAACGTTTTCTTATTTTGCTGAAATCCCATTGCATAATGCATTGTTCCCTCCTGCTGCAAAGATTAAAGGAAATAAATTACAAATCCCGTATTTAAATAAAAATGCAGGGTGTATTTTCAACATTTTCACTTAGGTTTTAATTATTTTACATTAATTTCGATCAATGGTTCGTGTTATTTTCTCCTCGTGTTTAAACACTAAAAGAGCAAAGTTTCAATTCGTACACGTTGAAAAAAAGTTGAGCCTTCTTGGTCTACATCGGTCTCTCAATTGTGTTCCAAGATCCAAGTATTCACAGTTAGATACTATAACAAATGAAAATTAAATCATTCAACAAATTCATTTTTTTTATATGAAATTTTATACATCGCTGAAGCCAAAAAAAGACTGCAAATGTAATTTTTTTTACACTACAGTTGATCGCGTGCATCTTCACTGTCATTACGAAAGTCAACTAAAGTCTTTTTTTAATTTATTTTTCTAGATTTTACTGCAATGAGGACAAACATAATGTGCCATTGTTTCTGTTTCTCCTTTTTAATTTAGGACTTCTGTGAAGTTTCTACACGCTCATGTCGAAATTTTTCAAAATGGTTCTCTCTATCTAACTTTAAAACGGCCTTAGATGACTTTGGAGTATAGCAATACGGAAAAGAGGCCATCTGGGACTCTTTCCGACATTTTTAAGTTCGGTTCTTTCACCAGGAATATTTGAATGACTTTAAGAATGATAAAGCGTTTTTACAGCTGGTTTTCGTAAAAACATAATTGTGAAGCTTTCTTTCAATATAAGAGGATTTATTTTGTAATTCATAATTACCATTGTATGAGAAATATTTTATTTTGTATTTAAGCAGTTTTTTTTTTTGTTCTCAGGTGAGTTAATTTCAACAATTTTCGTGTAGTTGAATTACGGAGTGTTAAAAAGAGTAAAACAGTACAATGGAACCGCATGTATGCTTATGTATGTATAGCCATATGTTAAACATCTATCCCCATCAGATAAACGACAAGCATTTTAGATTTCCCATAATTTACTTTCTTGTTAAAACTAACAATGTTATCGTACAAACGAGTATGTATAGAGCGTTCTAAGTTCTCTGATTAACGTTGATAGGTGACTAGTAATTAGACATTTGAAAAAGGTAACGTCATTAACATTGAAGTGATCGTTATTTTTCGGACCAGACACCAGACTAACAATAGTGAACCTTCCGGCATCGAAACGCTGCTAATTATCATAAATCAACGAGCTTTGTAGTCAAAGCATTTTTTGAAAAGGGATTGGCACATATTACATGATCAAAAGTGTGCTTACTAATTGACCTTATTATGAATTTCATTCGAAAACAGCGACGATCTAAATAGGCTTTCAATGGTAGAATAATAGTAACCAAATCACTCACGTTTGATTGGACAAGTTTAATTTCTTAACCACTTTATGATTAAAGTAAATCAAAGATTTAAATAGAGAAACCAAAACACATTATCCGTTTTCCCGTTCTATCGACATAGAACAACTAGAATTTATGTAAGTGATTATTTAAAGCATAAGTTGGAGTATAGCAATACGGAAAAGAGGCCATCTGGGACTCTTTCCGACATTTTTAGGTTCGGTTCTTTCACCAGGAATATTGGAATGACTTTAAGAATGATAAAGCGTTTTTACAGCTGGTTTTCATGTTTATCATCAACTGATATAAGAAAAAGTTTATTATGTATGAAGTCAAATTCAAAAAACTAAGAAGCATCATTTTCGCTCGTCTGTTCTGCCACCTAGTGAAAGCAATATTGCATATCAAGTTGAATTCAATAATAAATCAAACATCATCGTTTTTGTTTGACTTTCGATCCTGCCACCAGCTGAGAAAGAAAGTTCTATTCAATAAATCAAGAAGAAATGTGTATGTGCCTGTTTTTGTTTTGTCTGTTCTACCACCAGCTGATAGTGAGCACGATATTGTGTACAAAGTTGAATTCAACAAATGAAGTTGCATCGTTTTTGTTTGTCGATTCTGCCACCAAGTGATGGATAAACCTAATGTTGAAACACAAAGTTGAATTCGACCAATGCACCAATCACAAGTCGCGTGTTTGTTTATGTCTGGATTAGGAAGAACAGAATAGCATCCGTAGTTCACGGACAATGACAATTGGAAGGGGAAATCGAATATAAAGAATTTTTCTGCTGCGCACATACACGCCACAGACAAGCTCCGGGTACTGTTCATCATTTGATCTTGATTAGAAATTTATTTATTATTATATATTACACAGAAAATACAAGCTTTGGTGCAGGAAGGAAGGAAGGAAAGAACTCAGAGACACATACACACAACAACTGTAGTCATCGAAGCGGAGAGAGAGAACGTGTCCCGCATATAATTTTACTCGAAGATTGTGACTGTTCTTACGGTAACGAAAACAACACATTGTAACAGTGGCACAGTGACCCTTTTATATATATAGTATACTCCATGGCGTGACTGAGAACCATATTACGATGAGAGTTTCTCTAGCTTTGTAGAAACATCCTTTGAATTGAAAAAATTACTTCGTACTTATACGACAGTTAGAACTTGGAAATATGCAAACATTTACCGAAGTTTTATTATTCGCATTTCCCGACCGAAAATTCTTTATATCCTCCACATCTCATTTTCAAGCTATTATTCTGCCAGCATTTGTGTTATTTTGAAACCTTGTCTATTGTTGTGAGATAGAAAATCCTGCATTTGGAAACTAATACATACCACTATCCATTGTGATTGCTATTGATTTAAATTTGGATTACCTGGATTATATTAAAATTTTGCCGTTTATAATCTTTTTGAGTATACCGTTTAATAATATGGAGCATTGTTCATTCTTCTCTATGAAATATATATTTTTTTTATTTACTTTCCGGAATGGCTTCTGGATTCCAAATCTACCGCATTTGTGCTGCTTTAATTCTACTTCATTTTCGCTTACGATAGTTTTAACGACTCTTGCAGTGGCTGGCCCATATTCAGGCCATTGTTGGAAACCTCAATTTATCTAATTACCATGATAATCGTCCGTTCAACTAATGCTTGTATCTCTTCCTCGTTTCATAAACTTTTATCATATCATTCTTTGATGTACTTTATACGAGTTTCATTTATAACCAGTGCTGAGAAATCTAATTTTATTTTCCGAAAATTTCAGAAAAGCATCTTCATATGATACATATGTAAAATTAGAAGTATGACTATTAATCTACCAAACAAAAAAAAAAAGGAACCCGGGATTACAACAAAACTGATTGAGAGATGCTAAAAGTAATTACACGTGTGATAAGAAAACGTCCTAGAAAAATTGAAAGAACCTGAACCGCTTCAGTCATGCATCTTTTTTGCTCTGATTACCTTTGGAGAAATTATCTTCAGATATAATATCATTTTACCGAATATTGCTCAAATATATATACATATACTACATCATATCATACTCGACTGATTCTTAAAATGAATACAAATATCTTCCTCCATTACCATCATGATTTTTAGAAACGGTTCGTGAAATGCACATCGTGTTTCGCTTGACTGTTGGAAGGAAAAAAAAAAACATGAAAAGCTTGATCGCGATCACTCAAGAAGAAAATCTGCTGTGACATTAAAATAAGATGTTTTGTAAACGTTAATGTTTTTCATTGATGGTTTCCATTTTTTTTTATTACGGTTTCAATTCAAATCGATAAGTACAGGAAAAATTAAACATTTTGTTATGAAAATTGTATCTTACCAGATTTATATAAGCGTTTTTTTAATCCATCTAATCCATACTTATATACATATATACATTTGATATTTTTCTACGGATAAGTGTGGAAAAAACTAATTTTCATTGGAAATTATTATTTTGTTTTCCAGATTATGTGATACGATGTCGCGTCAAACCAAAAGAAACAAGAAAACGAACCAATGAAGGTAACGGGTATTTTATTATCAAAATATCTTTTGGTGTCTTTGAGGTCGTTGATAACAATGAGTTGTGCTTTTGGAGTTGAAATTTAGTACAAGATGTCTGAAATCGCTCATCCAATTGAAAAACGGGCGACAATATTTTTAACACGGTTGATTCTGAAAAAAACAAACCCGGATGATATTTGAACGACGATTGTTAGATGAATGGAAAATAGTCCTCATATCCCAAACGCTGGAAGATACATTACACAAAAATCTGCAAGTTATGCTACGTAGTAGAAAATTATACTGAAAAGGAGTACGTTTCTTTCTTACGTTTCATTATTAGGTTGCCCGTTCCTATTTATTAATTCCGTCCTTTTTCGCGCTTCAGCAATTTGAGAACAACGAATATACTACTTTCTTTTCATTAAGATATTGTACTATCTTTGTTAATTTACAGATGCACGGAAGAAAGTCTTTTTTACTTTATCTTTCATGTTATTTTATTTTTCCAGTGTCTTTTAATGACGATCCCTGTTCCTCTTTGATATCCTTTATTACATGCCTTGTAATAATATCGCTGATTTCTATTGACAATATTCTAGGTATACGATGCTCCTTGGACTGATGGCTCTTGTGACCGTAGTTATGGTAAGCTGATCTTTTATTCGTTCCGCAAAAGGGATATTCAATTTCTTTTTTATCATTATTAGATTTGTTAAAGAGCTTTACTAATGGCTACATAGAAGAAATTGTTTTCAAATGCATAAGCTATGTAGACAATTAACAATACGTTTTTTTTAATGTAAAATTACTTTTTTTTGGTACACATGGTGAATGAGGGTGCCTTCTAATAAATCGTCCTTTGAGTAATGTAAGAGTACTTTTATTTTGTGTTATATACGCGGACATGTATGCAAAATGTGTATTAACGAAAATGTTTTGTGCTGGTTTTCAAATGGTTTTTCTACTTCCGTAAAAAAGAATAATTTTTACTTCATTAAAATTCCAAAGTCTATCTATTCTAACTATATACAGCACTCGTGTATCTAACGCTTATTAATAATTATTAATTTATAACTTGCTGTAGTACTTCGTATACGTTTTCTAAGCAGACCTATAGTGCAGGTTGACAAAATTCCGGACCTGAAGAGAGCTGGATTTTTAAAAATGCCGGATTTTTTGGATGGTCATACATACTGTATATGTTGCTCATATTTACAGGTCCATATACACGGTTTACAACGGTGAAGTGGTTGTGAATATCGCTCATACCAGCGCCACCTATCGGCAGTTTTTGAGGTTCCCCCCCCCCCTTCTTAAAAAAATTCCCGTAACCTAGCGATGCTAACCCTGCAAACTGTTTTTTATTTCGGTTATTTTTCCGGTTTTTATGAATTTTTAAAGTTTCTACGGACGTTTTGTCCAACCTGTATATAATAATCTAAATCATGAAATAACGTCGGAAAAATGTATTAAAATTTAAACGATTACTAATTAATGATATCAATCTTAAGTAAAGAATAGAATGTAGTCTGTCTGGTTTTTTTTAAAGTATCTTATGTTTAACTGTATTAGTGTTTTATAATCGGATCAAATTTAAATTTCAAATGAGCATGAAAAAATTACGATTACAAATTAATGACATCAATTTCCCAATGAGCAAATATAATGAATATTAATTTTTATGTACTTAAGTCAAGATAAGAGTGCTGTTTTACCTCGTTGGTCTGTTGCCAGGTATTATGCATTAATGAACCCTACAAGGATCGTATGATTCCTTGAGTTAATATCGGAATGCAATATGTGTTTGTGTATCTGTGTTCTGTATTTGTCTTCATGCGTTAATTAAATTTCAATTTCAATCCATGCCGAAAATCTGAAGGAATCGGATTATTGATGGCCAGATTTTTCAATGTAAACCTATAATTTTTTATTCTATGTATAAAATGATTAATAAAAATTGTAGAAAAATATGCGAGAATAGATGTTATAGATACACGTATCATTTTATGGTCGTAGTAGAATTATATAACCGTGATAATAGTATTATATATTATCATTTTACAACCGTGTAGGATTCAAACATGGGTAAGTACAATTGTTTTGTCAAATTTACATTAGTACAACTTCGGAGAATTGTTTCTGCGGAAAAATTATTAAAACATTCTGCTCATACATTCTGGGAATGATGGAAAAAAAGGTAAGGTACGGATGCAATTTATAATTTACTTTATAGTTTTGATATCATAGTTTAAGGGTAAATCATGCAAAGAAAGTACATGAAGAAACGTTATATTTCATTTAGATTAAAATATACTGTATTTATAGATCAGTTAAAGAATATGAAATTTATAAATTTAGTTAATTAAATTCAACTGTAAGTTTTAATATTTTATGATATGAAGTTCAATTAGTGGAGTTTTCACCTCATTTACTTTCAGCACATGGTTTCCGCACAAAATCGTGGATCTGCTACCGTCCGGCAAAACGGTGAAAGTAGTGAGATCGTTACTGCTAGAACGCGAGGTATATCATATTTGTTTAAATGAAGTTTCATAATGAATGCCAAAAACACATTCATAATGTTATTTGTATTTGTGTGTGTGTTCTTATACTCGTATGAAAAAAAAAATCATAAATTTATTATAATTTGACCATGAAAATCAATTTATAAACTGAAACATTCGAGAACAAAAATGTTCGACCACCTCAGTTTTGAGGAAAAAAGTGATCGATTATGGGATCTAAAATGAGAAATCTAATATTTCGTAACTCCACCTTTGGCCCGGATGACGGCGTTCATCCTTCGAGGCGTAGAAGCAATAAGTTGTTTGCAGTGCGTCGGTAGAATTTTTTTCCAGCTGTCTCTAATTACTTGCTTCAGTTCCACGACGTCATTTGGCCTTTTAGCGTGGAGGAAGTCTGTCTACCTTCTTCTTCAACTGATACTAAACATTCTCGATCAGGTTTATATCTGGACTGTTGGCAGAATTTTTGCAATGTTGGTAATTTTTAAACATCTCTCAACTTTTTTACTGCGATGGCAAGAAAAGCATCGTCATCATAGTCAATTGAATTCCCAAACCATTTGTCAACACTGGGAATCGAAAGGTTTTCAAGAATGTCCATGCAGACTTCTGAGTTGACTATATGCTTCACGATGCTTGGTTCTCCTGATCCGTTAGTTGTCATGCAGCTCCACACGGTAAACGAGCGACGAAATTTAGTTCTTTTATCAATGCACTCATTTTTAACTTTTCTCCTGTTCTTCTCCAGACTCTCATTCATTCATGTTCTTCTCCAGATGAATTTGCCGTAGTTATTATCTCCAGTTCCTGAAAAAATGACTTTCTTTCAATCATTCATTTCCCAATGGACGTGGTTTCTTCACCATTGCATCAGAGACCTCTTCTGCTGCCAAGTTAAATGAGGTTTAGGTGTTGACCGATTACGTACGGTACTGTTGCAGATATGAACGTTGCACTTCGCTCACTCTGCATTCAGCTGTTTCGAGGTGGCATGGTGATTTTTCTTGGCAATTGCAATCAGTTTTCTAAAACCTTTTTTTTTGTGGCACTATGAGAGCGACTAGGCAAGCTAATGCTGTCCCAATACGACATCAGTTGACGTCATGGCTCCAACAGGGGGGGAGCTCACAGGGTTCCAGCCATGGAACTCATGCTGTTTTGATTTTATTTTATTTTTTACGTCATAAATAAATGCAATAAATGAACTGCAAACAACCATGGTAAGTTATTTTAGGTATACAAAAATCATCTCCGGAATTTGAGAAATCTTTTTTTTTTTTTTTTTTCGAATTGGTGCAAACCGATCGAATACAAAGCTCGATACTTGAAAATTTTGAGAAAAATATGCCGTTTCAGTATAAAAATATTTTAAATAATTCCATATGAAAACGTTATAGCTTTTATATAATTATTCTTTAATTTAATCTAGTACTATTTTGCATCACGCAAAATTACATATCGAGTATTCGATTATTTGATTTCGATCTTTGACATAATTATTTTTTATTAAAAAAAATTAATAATGCAGTTATTATCTATTGATCAAATAGTAGACTCAGTGAGTGAAATCAATTTTTTATCAATTTTTCGCAATCTTGATATCATAGCTTTAAATTACTTTTCCATTTTTCCTATTGATTATAAATGCCTTTTTAGTGCCTGTTTTAGACAATTTTAGTGCCTTTTTGCCTACCTATTTTGACTAGTGCCTGAACTTCCAGGCTCTACTTATTATATTATACTGCGTCTACTCTCTTCTAGCTCGTAAATCAATTAACCTGTTTTGGTACATTGAGTTCACTAGTATAGCTGAATGTATTTTTAACCGAATTATCACTCTAAATGTCTTCTGTGCTTAGACCTAATTATATAATTATATAATATATTGTATGATTGTGTTATATTGTATATGAATTGTATCTTTAGTCTATGATACAGTCTTCGATAACACTAGTCTACAAGATTTTCCTAACGTGGAAAAATTTAGCCGTTCTTAATTAATTTTTGGGTGCTGATTCGAGATCTGACCTTAAAAAATGGCCATCTCTATTTTTTGCCATCTAAAACTTGGGGAATGGCAACATTGATTTTATCTCTAATTGCAACAGCATTCTTGGTATTTTTAATTGAAAGAGAAACGCGTTCTTTATGTTTATGTATGTGCAACCCTTTAGTCAAAAAATGGAGTTAAGTCAACGTCGCAGATGCATTAATGTTCCAAATAAGTTTTGCTATATGTTTTGCAGCCACTACGTGATATTAAATTGGGGATGTTCAGAGATGTACTCAGGGGGCCACGAGGGCTTATGCCCCTCCCAAGACGATCAAAAATTAAAAATATTTTTTTAAATAAAATATGAAAGACTAATAAAATACCTTTATCAGCTAATTTTAGTAAATTTCCGTTAATTTAAATGTTTTTGAAGGTTAATAACTAATAATTTATGTGGAAGAAAATCACACATTCTGAATACCCTCCTCCAACCTTTTGAGACCCCTCCTTAATCAATCCTGCGTACGCCGCGGGGCCCTGATGGAAAACATTATGAAGGTTATGGACAAATCTCTCCCAGGTTTTTCGCAAATAAAAGAAATTTTTTTTCGAAATTAAATGAAACTTTCTTCTAGTTCGTCTAGAAGAAGAAGTATTTGTAAGTCCTCAAATAATGAAACTATCAAGTGATTTTGTTTAGACATAGAACGCGTTGCATGGCAATCATTCACGTCTGCAATGAAGGGGTTTTTTTAGGGAACCCAAGCAGGTGGGACCCTTCAATGATGAGTGATCACTATTGGTTTTTTCAGAAAGGAGACAAAACAATACATAAGAGAAAGAAATTAATTATTTTTATAAAATACTAGAAAAATTGGTATAAATTTCGTTTTGTGTATATGCATGCGCACTCTATGGATATTACATGCATATGTATAAGAAAAAAAAATTTTTTTTGTTATTTCATATATAACGGTGTATGGGTATGATAAAATAACTATCGTAATAAATACATTATAATTTGTTATTACGAATATGCCAATTATCTCCATTTTCAAGATGCGCAAATTTTTCATACGGCCGTATTCACCGACCGAGTTTAAACTACAACCGCAGGTAAAAGGATTAGAGATTGACACGGATTGGTTAAAATCCTGAATTTAACCAATCCGTCTCGATCTCCAATCCTTTCACCTGCGATTGTAGTTTAAACTCGGTCGATGAATACGGCCGATAGTGTAGTGTATTTCAAAGAATGACCATCATGCATACAGGAAAAACTGTACGTGATAGAGATTTTTTATAATCGTATTTGAATTCAGCACTCCAAAATTAGTCTAAAAAAATTTATTTTACTCATGTTAGGAAAGAAAAGTTAAAAATCGTTGACCAGTGGGACAGATATGACATCAATTACTGATATTATATCAATCACAATCACATCAATTACTGATATTATATCAATCACAATCACATCAATTACTGTTATTTAACTTAAATTACAATAGACTTACGAATAGCATAGATGTTTGCCTTAGATTTTGATTGATATAGTACGCTTCAGTATACCCGTGAATTTCCTTACTCATCTTTACCTTTTGGATATCTTGACAAATGAATACACGGTTACGTTTATACTTTTTACGCACATTTTTTTCTTTCACAAATTGCTTTCATTTACTATTTACTGTCTCGCATAATTCAAGCGTATTTGTCCTGCAAGAGTGGAGATATGGTTGTTACAGTGAACTTCACAAGGCCTTTCCGTGGTCTCATGTACGCGTACAAGTCCCGAAATTCACCTTGTCGAGTTTTCGGCAGTGGAGGAACAAACTACGTATTGCGGATACCACTGAAAGGGTGTGGAACATGGCAGGTAATATTTTTGATTCAACATGTTCATTCATCCTATATGTGTAATGAATAAATGTGCGACCGAATAACTAAGAAATCATTCTTTAAGAACAACAAACAATTTTCGACATAAATATCACGAGTGGTATTGCCATAAAACTAAAATGACTCTCCAAAGCTAATGATTATTATGCTATTCTGATCATTATATGCAGGGTAGTAAG
Source organism: Pholcus phalangioides (assembly GCF_987345545.1). NCBI lineage: Eukaryota > Metazoa > Arthropoda > Arachnida > Araneae > Pholcidae > Pholcus > Pholcus phalangioides. The sequence continues at coordinate 11,796,097 of NW_028301625.1, read as the reverse complement.
GAAAGTCTCAAGGTAACATTTCACTGGTGAACCATTGATCCTAGAGAGGCACACATCCAATCAGAAATAGTATCCAAATAACGTGTACACACCTTAGATACGTCATTCATACTTCACAAGGGAATGTGTAGTTATCAAAATACAAAGACTAACTTTTTATACGGACACCCTGTCCTCGAAAACCAAATTAGAAAGTTGTTGCTCTGTCTGTTCTGAGGCCAACAAAACAAAATTCCCCATTTGTAAGTGCAATATTCACTGAGATATTTGAATTCTAAAATTTGGAAAAACGGCACAGATAAAGGGAAAAAAGCGTTGCTCGTTGGTTTTTGCTGTTCTTTCTCAATCTTTCTTCAATTTTTGAATCAAATATCTCAATGAATTAGACTTACAAACATGAAATTTTTGTTGTTGGCCTCAGAAGAGACCGGGCAACAAATTTTTAATTTGGTTTTTGAGGCCAAGGTGTCCGTATAAAAAGTCAATTTTTGTATTTTGATACAACCCCTTGAAGTATGAATGACATATCTAAGGTCTACACGTTATTTGGATACTTTCTAATTGGAAGTATGCCTCTAGGATCAACGGTTCTTCAGTAAAATTTCTCCTTGGGGGTTACCGCATACTCTATATGTATACGTTGTGTAAAAATTTAAGTAAAATAGGAAAATATAGCATTTGAAAGAAACAATTCATTTTTAATTGTTATCGAAACCTAAAAATTAACTTAATTGAAATCACTAGATTTTCAAAATTTTATATCGATCAATATAAAGAATATAAACCAAAAACTTGGTAGCAATACGTGGTAAAATACTAATTATCGAGACATATACAAGTTTGTTTCAAAAAATTGGAATGTCGCAGAAATTTACCAGCGCAGTTCATGAAATGCTCAAATTAGAAAGCTGAAATTTATAGTATGGCTGTGTAATTTGAGTTTCCATCTTCTAAGAGGTTCTTCTTGAGCATGTGAGTGGCAAAAGTGTACATAAATGTAGATTGTATGCATCCTAAAATGTTATTTACTGAAGAATTTACAAATCACTGAAGAATTAGAAATAAATTACTTAAGAATTTGTTTGAGGATGGAAAACGCAGATTGGATCAAGAATTCGGCAATGTAGATCGAAAATCATCAATACTTCAGTGATTTCGGGATATCTGATGATTGTACCGTTGGAATAGGCTGATTCTATCAAGAGATTGGGAATCGTGCTAAAAAAAAAGCTGGTCAACTGCAAACCAGCTGCTATCGGCTCTACAATAGCAACGATAGGATTCATGGTTGAGGTCCAATCCAGATTTGTGCCAGAGATTTATCAATTCAATGTCTTGATGCATAAAATCCATAGTCAAGGCCAAAGATGGCCATAGTACAATGTATTCGTGCGCTATCAACACACGTCTTTTCAGACTTCCCAAGCAAACCACATGTAATTCTGCGCGTTTGCAGAAATATCCCGTTTTTCTACTCGTAATGCAAAGATTTAACTGTTCTAGGTTTACGTACATAACCAGGTAAGACATACAAAACTTGTTCGATCAAGTTGATGTAAATTTGCATGAAAATATTCATGTAATAATTCCTTTTAGGTCAAATGTTCTAATTTTTTGGGACAAAGAAAAAAGATCATACGGCATTTTAGGACGCATTCGATCTATTTTATGCATACTCTTCCCCATCGATATGCTCAAGAAGAAAAATCTCTTAGAAAATTTAAATGCAAATTACAATCATACTGTAAATTTGACTTTCTAACTTGAGGATTTCATGAACTGCTCTCGTAAATTTCTCAGACATTCTAATTTTTTGAAACTAACGTGCACTTATGCTTTCACAGCATGTATAATAATGGTTATCATTGTTTTAATTCTAAAAGCTTCTTGACGTAAAAAGTTATGCCTTCTTTACTGAAATATATTCGTGTCTAAGAGCAATGTTTCAAGTGCAGTAACCCTTGTTATTAATTTTCTCAGACGTCATTCACATTTTCACTGTTTTATTACTTGAAAGTACTGAATATTGTGTAATTGTATGTTTTAACTTGAATAATCTTTTAATCAAAGGAATCGCCGAGAGTATTCGTAAACAATATCACCATCCGTTTTCATCCAGCGCTCGAACTGGAAGAAGATGAAACAAAAACACTAGTCTGTCGATATCCACCTCCACTGACACCTTCTCCATCAGAAAGTATTCGTATAAAGGAGCCGATTTCGTAAGCAGTTTTTTTTTTATACCCTCGAATTTATTTTGACCATCTTTAATTAAAATTCTTTCCATCGTATCATTTTCTTTGTGGTCCATATAACACACGATTGTTAAGCATTTTAGCTGACAGGCAGCACACACACTGAGCTGGATTCATAGAAACTTTTTGTTAAAAATGGAGCACTATATTGTTTATATCTATGGCTTTCGTTGATAACTGAATGCTGCAAGTACTACTTTACCGCACACCAACTCTGATCATACTGCCATACAGCAATTTACTACAGATGGAGTTGAGTGAACTAGATACTGCTGGTAATTGTTAGATCAGTGATGGTTATGGGCATTATATGTACGTGTCTCCTAAGAATTCCAAATTACAATGAGTCTTACTTTCCATCGTTTCGAATGGTGTATAAATAAGTTGAGAAAAACGCACGTAAATAATAATGTGTCACTTTTATGGAATATTAATCCACGCGTCTGGGATCAAAGTTCAAGAAAAGGATGTTTCTGAGTGAAGGTCAATTTTTTTGCTGACTCTAGAATTTTCTGTTAAAAATTTACTACTTACGTAGCTTTGGAATTTCTATACCTTTTGTGTAATTCCTTTCTTTTATGTATCTTTCAGGCCACCTAATAAAGGAACCAAGAGTATTCAGAAAGCTCGGCTGTCTGAGGTTGAGATACTAATCATCATTTGTGTTCTTCTTTTCCTTTCTTTACTGACATTAGGAATAGGAATCGCGTATTTTTGCCTCAAAAAGAGAAATATTCATCTGGTTCGCCGCAAGACAGTATCCTCGGCTCCTCCGAGTCAAATGACGAAACTAAGTAATCTGTCGCCTCAGCAATCTTCGTTGATTTCTGGTGCTATATTGAACCATACAGTGAAAATTCCTCGTGCTGTGCCGTATTCTGCATCCTTGAGAACACACACGGTTTCTGATCATCCGTACGAGCGCACCTATCGCTCCAGCAGTGCAGATGTAAGTCCAGATTCACTCGAGTTGACTCCATCAACGTCAACTACGAGTACGGAGTCGTCGGATGGAACTACGCACCTTCTACGCTTCAGTCAAGTAAGATTGTTTCTTAAAATCCTAAAAAAAAATTAGCTGTTCTGTGGAAGTACTGTATTTTACATTGTGTTATTGTCGGATGGTTTTTAATATGATTTAATATGACATAATACGTTGGAATGCTACAGCACTACAACTGTTTTTCAAAACATTGTCAGTTACAGTCATCCAACGTTAACTGCGACGAAAATTTAATTGTCATGATGTTTTTTTAATCTATCTCGATCAATTTTGTTGGAGTTTAAGTTCCGTTAAAGATATACATTACTAAAAAAGTTGTCATTCTGTAGCTAATATGAAAAATGAGTAACAAGTGGGTATTTTAACCCGAGACCCAAGAATCATGCTGTTTTTTTTTAACATGTCTCGAAGAGATTTGTTTCTCGTGTAGACATCTTTATCGGTTTTATTACCAAAACTTCCAAGTTGTGCTATCACTTACCTGGAGTTATAATGGATAAAGATTTTGTCAGGCAATATTAGATCTTATTTTTGATTGTGAAATTTCAAACTTTCATATCTACTCAGATGAAGCCCGTTTTCATCTTCACGAACCTTTGAACAGACGATATCACAGTGCACTTCACCAGCAACAATAACAGTGATACCTCGGCTGTTATATACTCAGTGATATAACTCAGCTAACGAATACGGATTCAGCTAACAAACGTTTTAGTTGACATGAATGGACGTGCTCACATAACACAGCAGCGTTGTAAGCTGAATTTTTACGCAATCATCATCAGAATCACTGTGCCACTCGAGTCTGATTAATTTACATCCGTCTTTTAGAATCATTTTCTTCAAATAAACTTCTATTTCTCTTCCAGAAATCTTTTGAGCCATGCTATTTCGTTCCATTTCATTTCAAGCTAAGAGAAAAATGAAAAAGACCCTAAACTTCAATGTTTTTAGTGTGCAAGCTCTTTTTGCATCAAACGGGACAGTATGGAAACTCTAGGACAGTGGTTTTAACCACAGGCCAAGCACCTCATTTTGGCCTTAAGAGAGGTTTCAAGGGACAGTGAGGGGTTGGATGAGAAAACAATATTGTTTGTATATCATTATGTACTGAATAATTATTTGGGAAAGCGGTCTGCAGCCTTCATCTTATCAGCGAAAAGGGTCCGTGGTTACAAAAGGTTGAGAACCCTTGTTGGGGAGCTTATCTTTCCTATCTGCATTTGTGAAACACAGAAATGATCTGACCACATCACTTAACAGGGCACTTATGAACCCGAGTGAGTTGTGCACATAGTGTAAAATAAAAAGATCAACAGTATCTCATCTTCCTTTAAATCTCCTTCATCCGATTGTGCAGCTGTTCATTTCAGCCTTTGATCAACTTTTGTCTTTTCTACAAGGCTTAGTGTTCTATAAAAGAATAGTGTTCGTCAAGAACTTGGTGTTCTATAAAACCTATTTTCAAATTTCAGTCCGTACCTGGAACAGATTAAATAACTTTCCATAGAAACTTATGGCAAATCGCGTTTCGGCTAGCGAATATGATTTTGGAACGAATTATCTTCGTAAGCCGAGGTATCACTGTAGATGGTCTAAAAATTGCTACGTTCATCGCATACACCCTGTCTCAATCATCACAGGTTTTGAGTGTAATTCTCCAACACAATTAACTTGATTAACACAATAAACTTGTTGAATGAAATCGATCACAGTCACAAATTGTCATTATGAAGTCTAACAACTACAAATTTTTACGGCACCCATATGTTATCAGCGTGCATATGAAACAATATTCAAAACCATGTTTAGAGAACAAAAAATAAAGAGATAGCTTTCATTTTGAAAATTGAGAGCTATGGGGGGGGGGGGATGGAAGGGTGCATTGTTTTTCAGAAAAAAAATTAAGAAACGTGAAATATAAGAGTATCTCAAAAGTGCGGCAAAATTTGTTGTGCCTAGGGCGGCGAAAGCCTGAAGTCCGTGACTGGTAAGAGGGACCCGGAGCAATCGCACCTTATAAATACGTCCCCCCCCCCCCGAATAAAATTTCACCTGAAAAAATGACCATTGAAGGAAATTAAAGAATTTTAATTTTATGGTTCTTTTATACACAATTATATTTTTCCTATCGTTCTGCGTGAATCATGTAGGCTGGAATAAATTTCGAACACGTCGAAATATTTCTTGTGAAAAGAAAAGTAAATTTATCAAGACAGTACGGGTTCATGAAAGACAACATTTCACCGCGATAAAAACCAATTATAGTTTCAATGAAGTGAAAAATCTTTATTGCAATGTGTACAGCGAATTATTGAATTTTAAAGTTTTTCTTGACTTTTGGATCAATTTCTGTAGAATTCGATATGAAATGTGACTGAATGAATAATCAATAGAAAAAATCCGAAAGAGAGCACTAATTATTTTCAATATTTTAATTCATAAAATAATTAGTTTGATTATAAAAGTCTCTGATTGAATCATTGTTATTATTTTACTGTTTCCACCAGTCACCTTCGCCAAGCTATCATTTTTAAATCCTTTCATTGAAGCTTTTAACGCGTTACGCGTAACAGTTTCGATTAAAATATAAAATATTGCCTCAAAAAATATTGCCCTGTTTTATTGATCAACATGTGGTTTAATTCAAATGAAGGGTAAACAAACGGTTTCGCTGTAAACACGTATGCACATTCCCTCAAAAAAATTGACTTGATAGTGAAGGAGAGAAAATTACACATTCTGACAAAAAGTGTTAATATTTTGGTTAAAAAAATTTCAATTAGATCTCATTTGTCTAGCACTTTACAAATCAGGTGATAAATTTGTCAATATAGCGGGCGAAGGTAACACGTAATGACAAGGTTATAACATACTCTACACGAGGAGAAAAAGCGCCAATCGTGGTAAAGAAATACCGAGCTTGGCTTCTAACGAGATCGAATATTTCAGTTCATTTTCAGGAAGTTGCAACCCGTTGCAAGGGAACAAATTTACTTTCGTTAGGTGTGTGTGTGTGTGTGGCGTAACTGACCGTTATGAAACTGACACGTCACACAACTTCAAAACAGTTATAGTTATAAACTCCCGAAAGATTTTACCGATCTTAAAACGGATAACGTTCTCCGACATTAGTTTTCCACAAGGAATCATGTGTACAATTATTGGGCGGTGGATAGTATCCACCCTGTATATATATATACAGCCTATTAATTTCACGAAAAAAAAATTATTGATTTAAATTTTTCCTGATTATTCTTTACCTTTTCTTTTCAAGGATCGTTCTGGTCCGTGTCTAACAATACCTAAAGCGGTCTTACGGAAAGATCGGACAGAACGGCGAAGTTTCCCTGGAGTTCATCGGCGTTCATCTTCTACGCCACCATTAAAAATATATCGATCTGGAGAATTGGAAGACCAAATTGTAACTACTGTATTAGAACCCGAATCTAGTGATAATAGTAACAATGTTGACATTAGTGTCACATCTCCAACGCATTCCATGCCTGTATATGCTCAAGTCAATAAGAAGAAACAGAAGGTAAAAATCGTGGAAGAAATTGGAATGCATCGCAGTACAGGCGTCGATGAAGTAGACACTCAAACAGCTCATGAAACGCGAAGGGAAGTATTGAACTTGGACACAGTGCGTGTGAGTAGATCGAATGAAAAAAACACAACAGTCACCTCCACTACAAGAAGCAGGACAACTGAAAGCAAGTCACAGCGTGAAACATCAGACAAGCATATTAACGCTTCACTAAAAGTTCATACTAAAGAGCCAAATGTCAGAGAACAGCCAAGTGGCAACATACAAAAATATAATCCAACCGCTTCATCTCTAAAAGACATTGATGGTCCTGATATTTTGAATTACTTGAAGGAAGAGAAAAGTATTAGCATCAAAGACATCTCTGACGTATTTATAACAACTACAGTCGAAACCGAATCTACTGAGGTGAAGACAACTGTTACGCGAGATATTATAGAAGAACACGTAAAAGATGGTCACCGTAACATTGACGAATGTGAAACTCCCGAAGACGTTCAGGACGAAAATAATTCGGAGGGAACAGAAAGTTCTAAACTTACATTTCCAATATTGAAAACTGTGTTAGCAACGGGCAACGAAAAAATTCAGAACTTCGAAAGTCTTAGCAATACAGAAACATCCAACAGTGAACTACAACAGACTACTGATGAATTAGAATCTGCTCTCAAGACTTCAAAAATTGCTACCAAATCTGCCATCGAGAAAACCAATAACTGGAACGTAATAATTCGGCAACGGAAGCCCTCAACTACCGCCAAAGATTTAAAATCTTGTGATAATGACAGTGACGACATACGGTCTGTTGATCAGACTTCACCAATACATTTTGATGTAAGAATACGGACTTTGCCTCCTAAAAGTGCCAGTGAGAAAAGAGAGGCTACAGAAAGGAGAGAATCTACGGAACTTGTTGAAGTCCCTCAGCTTCAAATGCCACATTCCATCGAAAAGCTGCGAGACATTATGGCTAGACTGGAATCAATTAATTCTGAAATTTCCTCTCGAGAATCTGCTGGTCCAGATGAAATATCGACTGATATTTTTAAAAATAAAGCAGTGCACCAAACGAAAGCGGTAAAATGGTCAGATGATTCAAAGCCCGTTATTTCTACGTACAGCCCTGAGCCAATAGACAGTTTAGTCAGCTCAGAAACTAGTCTTCGAGATAGGTCCTCTTCTGAAGTAAGTGAAAAAAAAATTACTTCTTCCAATAAAACAGGGGTCCTTAACCTTTCTTTCTTTCAAACCGAGCACAACTCCGGTCTATTGCCATGGATAATTTACTACCTATAGGTCGCGACTTAAACGTGAGTTGCAGGGCTTCCGAGATGGATTGTACACATTCACTTACAGCCAGGGATTGTTAAGCTATGGGTCATGACCCAAACTTGATTGGCAGGGGCTTCCTAGATGAAGCGTACAAATCCCCTTGCGATCAATCCTGTTATAAATGCACTTATTGCGTCACTGGTTCCACTGATCTCGAAAAACAAATAGACCCATGGGTCACTAAACTGATCTTATTGATTTTGGGTCAGGGACGGAAAAAGGTTAAGAACCCCTGCAATAAAACATAGCTATTACAATACGTCCAAAGTCACTGGGAAAAAGTTCGAATTATCCAATTAATCTATCCTAGATCCGTAAAATGACTACAAATTGCAACTTAATCATCAATATTCACATAGGGCAATAATCATCACTTATTAAAATTTTGTCAGTTACGAAACGGTTGCCCAAATTTTAATAATTTATAATTATAATAATTGATCGTAGCTGCTACATTATTCCACTGTTCTGGAATCAGAATCACTAGAATTTTTTGACCATGCTCAAAGCCTGATTTACGGAAACAGGTCATGATAATCCATTATGAAACCGTTTCCTAAACTTTGCGTATCATTCTTATGCTATCAAGGAAATATACTTTCATTAACACACTGCACAATTTGAACTTTCCGATATTTTCCATACTCATAACGACATCAAAAGATTCAGATTTTAAATGATACAACTTGATCTATAGATTACAGAAACATAATCGGTATTAAGTGGTACACAGTATCGATGCACTCCAGATGAACATTGTTAAAATGGGCATTGAATTATCAAAAAAAGAAGAGTAGAGGAAAAACAGGAATTTGCCAACCCCTTTATTTGTCTTTGAAGATTTGCTTTTTCAAGAAAAGTCTGACTTCTTGTAGAATTTTTTGAAACTAAATTTGCTCATGCAAAAATCATGATTTTTCCCTCTAACTTCGAATTATTCAAGAAATTCGAATTAAGCAAGAAATTTTAACATTAAATTAGATATAAAATCCGTAAAAGTTCCACTGCAGAGGTAGGTATACATAGGTCACACCTAAATTTCATATTTGGGAATAAGTACATTCTGTCTTGAAATTTCTATTGAAAATCTGAACTTTTGTTTTTGTTTCTTCACCTTAGGTTCTCGAAAAAGCCCCCACTCTCTTTAGTTCTACGGATTCTCCCAATTCAAATTTGGAAAGGTCCACTTCCGAAATAGTCAAAACTCCAGAGAACTACAACAAGCAGAGCGCAAGTGTGCCAGTATTTGAATCTTATTCGCCAGAATTTCTTTCGAATATTCCAGTGGTGTCTCAAGGTGGATTTTTTAGCAGAACCAAAGAAGAAGACACGGCGAAAAAGAAAGAAAAGAAATTTGAATTAGAAATTTGGAGAGTATAGCAGATCTACGTCAGAGGGTATCTACTCTTCTCGTTGTTCAATAACTAATACCGTTAGTCTTAGACGAAATTTCCTATTAAAAAAAAAAACTTTCAAATAATATGATGATATAATATGATAATAATAATATGATTTTTCAAATAATGTCACCTATCATCTTAAAAGCCATTGAAGTCTGAAAAAAGTGTTAAAAAATTACAAAATCAAAATTTTTATACTGTCTCCGGGTCCTATAAGTCATACCTAGGGAATCATTTTCATGAACTGACATGTTAAACAAAATGAAATCCATATTTTTACGATCAATATTGACCGAGTTGTGAAACGTTAAATTTTTTGTAAATTTTAGGCATATTCCTTATTAGTAGAGCCTGGAAGTTCAGGAAAAATTTTATAAATGCCCTTTTTTACATATTTTTATTTTTTTGTCTTTTTTGGCTTTTTCCAGCAGTAAGTGCCTAGTTCGACATTGTTTCGTGTTTGTCCTTGAAACTTAGAGGCCATAATCTATAAGACTCGGACATTTTCGGTTTCGAGAACGTTAAAGGAATGAGGTTCTCGGAATTGTTCTTTAAAAAAATTTCAATTCTTAGCATTAATTCTTCTCAGGAAGCCTCGCCCTTCCAGCCCCATTAAACGCAAACAGGAGTTAATGTCTGAGAAATAATCATCTGACAAAACTTGTTATTGCCAGGCATAGAAGTGACAAAAAACTTTCATCTCTGCTATACATAGTTTTCCGATAGCAATCAACGCACCATCAAATTCACACTGAGATTGCATAAAATGCCGATTTTAATTAAAACAAAATTGTAATTATTCACTGATTATATTTCTTCCATTTTAGCTAACAGTATTTTGCATGTTAGTTTCCTACAAATACAACGCCACAACAGGCAAATTGCCCAACGAGGTGGCTGACTTAAGAACATCATGGATCCCCGAGCCATTTTTTTGGAGACCCTACCTACTACTGCTACACCATACATTCTGAGTTGGAACACAGAAAACCAACTTCAGACGACCACCACTGTGGCGACGGTGCAGTCCACCGTTATGACCACTCCACCACCATACCGGCGATTGTTAGATTCGCTCGAATGTAATTGATACTCTTATTGGTTGCATTTTTCAAGTTTTGTAAAAGAACTTTTCTAAAACTTTTATAGTGTATAATCCCGGACTTAAAAAAATTCGAACATTTTTAGTAATTGGAAGTTTCCTATAAGACTAACAAATAGCTATTGGACAAAGCTAAGAGTGGTACCCTATGTACATGTTACGGTAAATGTGATAAATCGGTGAGAGAGAGAGATTATCCATATATAATAGCTGGTTAAATTATGCATAATCACCACAATCGTCTCGGTAAGTTTGGTAAATTTTCCTACATTTATCACTTTTACCGGTGATTATGCATAATTCCCAAATGAAATTGGTAAGTATAATAAATGTGGAAGAGAAATCATACGGAGAAATATCACTTAAATTTCAATCACTTATCAGTTTCTCCCGTACGTGATCGGTGTGTGTACTACACATATTTTTTCATGAAAATTAAATTAAATTTAAATAAGTGCTATAAGTAGAGCCCGATTATATGGAAATGCATATGTGCATACGCATTTGCATATTTTGGCCTTTTTTTTAAATTAATGCATATAAATGCATAAAATCAAAGAATTTTTAGTATAAGTGCATATTTTTGAAGGTTTGTTTAAGAGCTCACTCAATTTTTTTTATGTTTCAAATAAATATTGTTCATAATGTTTTCATAACATCGGTTTTTTTCCAGCAGGTGAAATTTAGTGAATTAATACAAATTTATAAAGTATTTAACGAATATTAACCGTTTTATTGTAATGCTATTTCTAGAGATATGTCAAAGTGTTGAATTTTTTTATTTTAGAAATAATGTCGAAATTCTTTTGCTATTGGTATTTTCGTTATCGAGAAGATACAACAAACTGAAAATTAAAAAATGCCTGAATAAAAAATATGTAGAAGTTATTTGCGAGTTATATGAGGGAATATTTTTGGAACTGGTGCTGTATAATCCAGACATTTTAAAAACACATATGCTTTTTTTTTTGCATGGTGATTTTTTTAATGCAAATTTTCTCATTTTTTGTGCATATTTTTGCATTTTTAAGTGCATATTTGCATATTTTTAGAGTATATTTTGCCACTTTTTTAGTGCATATAATGCTCCAGGGCCGTCTTGAGCATCATGGGCCCCCGGGATAAGTGATTTTTCTGAGGCCCTACCTGAAAAATTTTCGAAAATTTCAACCAGTTCTAATTTCTCTGAAGCCCCTCTTCCCTTGAGGCCCCCGGGCCGTGCCTGGGTGGGCCCATGCGTTAACACGGCACTGCCGAGCTCTAGTTATAAGGATAAAACCGGATAAATTATTATCAGTCTTGTAATGTTAGCTTTCTTCACATTTATCAGCATTTTCAAACATAATCAACATCACCAAATGAATTCACCAGAATTAGTAGTGTCAATATACTGACGGGTGCTACATTGATCTGAGCAGTGTCAGTATACTGAAACTACTCAGAGAGACCTATGTAGCTCCCGTTCTGGTAGACGTATTCCATTGAAACTAGGTGATACATACGCTATATTGACCATGAAAAAATTTAAAATGCAATTAAAAAGTGCCACTTTTTCACCTGGTGGTCGAAAAATGAACTTTTTATTTATTTCATAAATCTCTCTCTCGTGGTCTCATTAAGATATCCTACACATTTAGCTGTATTCGGATAAGCAGTTTCTGAGAAAAACCACTCAGAATACGGGAACTTTAATTATAATAACCCTGTACATACGTTTTTATGCTTATTAACACTTATTTTCATTTAATTTCCATTAAATAATAGTGTAGTACACCCATCACGTACGGGAAATATTGATAAGTGGTTAAATTTAAGTTTTATTTCTACATGATTTCTGACATATTTATCATGCTAACCAACTTTATTCAGGAATTATTCATAATCACCGGTGAAACTAAATAAATGTAGGAAAATTTATCAGACGATTGTGGTGACCATGCATAATAACCGGTGGTTATGGATAATCACTGATTTACCGTAACAGATACATCACAAAATTGGAATCACACATTGGCATTTTACAAAGGAAAAAAAATCGCTTCTCTATATTTTCATAGTTACGTTTTTCCATGCGTTTAGCCTATACAGGGTGTCCTGTAAATGCTAACGCGACCTTTATCTCATCAACTGCCTGGCGTAGAGGTGTGATTCCAATTTAAAAAATGCTCAAAAGGCTGTCAGAAATTACTGTAAATTTAAACTGTACCAGTTTTAAGAGCGAGAATACGGTGTGTCACAAAATAAAGAATCTAAATTTTTCTATGATTCCCCTTGTCCTCTAACTTCCAGTTTGAAAGTTGTTGCCCTGTCTTTTCTGACGCCCACAGAAAAAATTCCCATGTTTCTAACTGCAATATTCACAGAGATATTTTAATTCAAAAACAGAGAACAGTTCATATATATATATAGCAGCAAAAACTAACGGACAACGCTCCTTCCCCTCATTTATATTGTCCTTTCCCAACTTTTCTCAGATTTGCTGTTGGAAACATCGGATTTTTTTTTATTTGAGTCAGAAAAGACAGGGTAACAACTTTCTAATTGGAAGTTAGAGGGTAAAAATTTAGATTTCTTATTTTGTGGCACACTGTATTTTCACTCTCAAAACTGATACAGAGTGATTGCCGAACACATTTTAAACATTTTTCTTAGATTAAAACCTCTACGATGAAGGGTTGATGAGATAAAGGCAGAATTAGGATTTACAGGGTATACCCTGTATTACCCTGTATATTCAAAACCGGTTTTTCTTCTCACAAATGTCAAATTATATATTATATCTTGATAAATCTTTAAGTGCTTTTATAAAACTTGAAAAATACAACCAATAAACTGATTGGTCAAATTTGCTCGAATGTAACCGATCAGCGTATTGGTTGTATTTTCAGGTTTTATAAAAGCACTTTCACAAAACTTTTATAGTGTAATCCCGTCCTTATTGTGTTAATATCATTCAAGAAAATTCCAATTTTCCCATATTTTGAGCGTGGTAATAACTGGGTATAGATACACTTGGGGAAAGAAATTTGCCATCACACACACAAAATATACCTACAAGTCCATCTAACACAGAACTAAAAAATAGTTCAGAAGCGAGTATCATTACTAGAACCCGGATTATATGAAAATGCATATGCGCATACGCGTTTGCATATTTTGGGATTTTTTAGCATTATCGCGTATAAATGCATAAAATCAAAGAAAATTTTCCAAAGTGCATATTGTTTTTTAAAGGTTTATTTTACTCAATTATTATTACTCAATTACTTTTTCTTAGTTTCCAAATAAATATTGCTCGTAATATTCTCATAAAAATGGGTTTTTTCCTCCACAGGTGGGATTTAGTAAATTAATAGAGATGTTTGTGATATATATATTGTATTTTCCAAATATATCAACCATTTTATTGTAAGGTTAATAGAGATATGTCAAAAGTGCTTTTGGTGAAAAAGTAGTTTTTCTTTTAAAAATAGTGTCGAAATTCTTTTGTTACTGATATTTCGAAACTGAGCAATTGCAACAAACTAGAAATTAAAAATGGCCGAATAAAAAATATGTAGAAATTATTTGCATATGCAGTATATGCATATGTCGGGATATTTTTTTTTTTTTTTGGAAATGAATATGGACTTCTCGAAGAAATAGAAAATGTGCATTTTAAAAACATGTCTGTTTTTTTTTTCCGTGGTAATTTTTTTAATGGATATTTTCTCATTTTTAGGTACATATTTCGGAATTTTAAACTTTTTCAAGATTTATAGTGCATAACTTCTTTTGGGTTTTTTTAATACATATATTTTGAAAAATTTTTAAGTACATATTTTGGCAATTTTTAAGTGGATATTTGCATATTTTTAAGTGGATATTTGCATATTTTAGAGCATATTTCGCCACTCTTTAAGTGCATATAATCCGGGCTCTAATCATCTTACCACATTTCGGTCCTTCGTTATCTTCAAGTAATGAGGTTGTTAAGCACCAATAAAATTGCCCTTCCCCCCGGTATTGATATATATATAGATACCGCATATATTTCAGTGTATTTTCTCACAAATTATTTTCAGATTGATGGGAGAAAACAACCTATTCGCCTGTACATACATTTCATGTAAAGTCTGTATATACTGTGTAAGTAAGCTATACAAAATTATGCTGCAGGCGATGAAAATGCCTTGACTAATGTCAAAAAAATACCAAAAAAGATGTACTCGAGCTATGTTTTAGAAAAAATAAAGCTAAATTTTGTTGTCTTTTATGGGTGGAAATTGTAATTACAAAAACCTTATGGTATGTGCATAGATTTTTCGAAAACGACGAATAATGATTGATGTGTATGAGGTGAAGGTGAAATGAATCATCAATGAATGTCGTTGTGCAGTCGTTTCAAGTTAGAGTGATTCCAAGGCCACCTTAATTACCTGAGTATTAAGATGTTTTCTCTACCCAATTATAGTGTGGGGAAAACACAGTATTCATGTAATTTTTACATCATTTAAAAAGTTTCGTTCAATTGTTATAGAAACTTTAAAAACATTTCCTTTTGCGAGAAAGAAACTACGCAACGTTTAAATAACTACATAATGTTGCGAATAACTAGAGTGACCCATATGACCCGTATTTTACAGGGCATACTCGTATTTTTCCGTCCTTTGTGAAAATTCACTTTGATCCTACTAATTTTCACTTGATCCGACATTTGTGAATACATATATATATATAATATGTATTTTTTCTGTATTTTCAACGAATATTTACTTGAATTTTTATCATTTGCTGAAATCAATTACGACTACTTTCATAACTCATAAATTATAATTTCACTATTGAAAATATGAACGTATATCTCCCATAGCAGTCGTTAAACATATTTTTCGAGAAATACATTTTTACCTACTGCAATTTGCAGCAGGGCTTTCTTTCCTACCATTGGCCAGCAATTTCAGCGATAACTGACTATTTTGTTCACGTTTGGTAACTATTTTGGCTGTAATTAGCGATATTCCATTTTTAGGATCTCAATTCGTCGTGTTTTCTCTTTGATATTTATTTATTTATTTAGCATACAAACCTGTTAAAGGCCAAAGGTCCCTGACTTTACTAGGTACACAATACAAACAATGAATTGGAAGGAAAAAGCAGGGGATATCAGTAAAAACTAAATTAATCCGATACACGAACCTATGTAGAAGGAAAAATGCATAAAGATGACACCAATAAATATGTTAAAAATCCCCGAATAGGGAATGAACATAGGAATATATTCATAGGGAATGAACAATAATCGAACATGGCTGACAATAAGATACACAAGTATACAAAAATAAAATTCAATGTATGATAAAATAAAAAAAAATTTAAAAATTGCATGTCATTTCAAATTAAAATAATCAATAGAACTGGTAGGAGAGAGAGAGAGAGAGAGGAAAAAATAGTTATATCAGTGAAAACAATAAAAATATTACACTCGAAAAACGCACATAAAGGGGGAAAATACATAAAAAGATGACACCTATTAATAAGTAAAAAAAAATTAAATGAATAAAAATGAAATACCGAACACAACATATATAGCAATAAAACTCAATATGATGAATTAAAATGCATAGCATGTTAAAAGAGTTGAGAGATCAAAAGCACTTAGCGAATGACAAAAATTGTGACATGTGGATGAACATACAAGATCCGGTGGCAATTTGTTCCATACTCTTCCCACTCTACAACGGAAGCATAAAATTTAGTATTACCCCTGGCAGTATATATGGTCAGCCTATGAATTATTAGAGATTTATCTTCCTTTTTGAAGTAATCATCTATTTAAACTACAAATTTTCAAACATTTCAATCTGTGTTTAGCCCAGAATAAGAATATAATTAACTTCAGGATATATATATATATATATCTTTCACCAGAATATTAATGAGATATTACGCAATCGTGAGGTATATGAAGCCAATGGCGATATTAATACGAGTTCGACCTAAGTCAGACCTAATTCAGGCCAAAGCTCATAATTTCTGACAGTGAAACCGGTTAGCGACTTATCCGAAGTTGATGTCACTCTGCGCTAATCATATGAAGATTTCAACAGCTGGCTGATGCGAAGATCAAGTCAGGAAAAAAAATGCAACTGGCTTTGCGAAGAATCGAACTCACGTCCTCTCACTTAAACGATGAGCGCGCCAGACCAACACCTCCTAGAGATAGAAGGCCACCGCTTGTGACGTCAAGTAAGTAGTCCATTTTCCCTAAGAATATTCAGGGGGAAAAATTCCCTGCTCGTGCAAGTGCCATCGTTGTGAGGAAAAGAAATGATCGGGCTCAGAATTGGCGATTTCTATGCCCCACATCCAATCACTATGCGGTATTTGTAAGCCAATCAGGAAGATTCGACGCCAAAATAAGAAGAAACGAAATACGATGCTGCGTGGCAAACTTGCTAGGTAGTCTGAATGACGTTTATGGCATACAGTGCAGAGGCCTTCTATCTCTAGGAGGTGTTGGCCAGACCACTATACGCTACAAGGGCAACGAACCTCTCTCCTTAGAGCTCGTGTGCGTTGAAGGGGATCGTACACCGATAGTCGGACAACTCAAGTTGAAGCTCACAATTGCTGATACAGCCACCAAATGGCGACTTATCCGAAGATGATGTCACTCCCTCACTGATCGTACGAAGGTTTCAACAGCTAAGTGAGAGGACGTGGGTTCGATTCTCCGCAAAGGCGGTTGAATTTTCTTTCCGGAATGCATCAGCCAGCTGTTGAAACTTTCGTATGATCAGCGGAGAGTGATATCAACTTCGGATAAGTCGCTATATCCGGTTTCACTATCAGAAATTATGAGCTATGGTCTGAATTAGGTCTGACTGTTTATGTACGGTCCCGTTCAGCGCACACAAGCTCTAAGAAGAGAGGCTCGTTCCCTTTGTACCGTAGCGGTCTAGCGCGCTCATCCGGTAAGTGAGAGGACGTGGATTCGATTCCCCGCAAAGGCAGTTGCATTTTCTTCCACGAATTAATCTTCGCACCAGCCAACTGTTGAAGCCGTCATATTAATAAAGGTGTTGAGTAATGTTGCACCATACCTGCAGAAGGGAAGCTTTCTTTTCCAACTGTTGGGTTGCATGTTTAGGTTATAATCAATATGCAACTCTTTTTCCTAGTACGTTGCAGACTTGATATGGTTCACGTCTGGGTAACATGCTAGTCAGCTCATTCGAATAAGAGGTCTAATATCTACCATGCCTTTAGGCCGAGACACACTACATTGACGTGGCATGATTTCACGTCATGTCAGAGACGTTATAATCACGTCACGTCGGTGTAGTGTGTTTCGACCTTTAGACTCACAGACGCTCATTTTGAGGCTACCACGAACAAACATTACGACGCAACACGCAGCATATCGCTCAGACGGTAAAACAGTTTCAAAGTGCTTTAATGGTAGTAGATCGCAATTTTGGAATGGTGAAGAAGAAAACGAATCCTACTCCAGAAAATTTTCTATAAGTTGAAAACGGTATCAGAGTAAAATCATCACTCTCGAAATCAACTTAACTGCTGCTACATAAGTGGTTGAAAATGATCTCAGGATATACCCAATCACGATTTGGTGTCCCCTTTCTTAATTATATTGATTACCCCCCTGAAAGGGTTATTATTATTCAAAATAAGTGTACATTTTTTGTGGACCCCATTCCGTTCGGGGCCCTGGGGATTAATGAAAGAGATACTTCCACAGTTATTAAAAGAAATTATTCCATCATTAATGAAGTTATTCCATCATTAATGAAGTTATTCCATCATTAATGAAGTTATTCCATCATTAATGAAGTTATTCCATCATTAATGAAATATATTATTCCAGTATTAATGAAAGAAATAAATCCAGAACTAATTAAAGAAATATAATTTAATCTTTTTTATCTTTAGAAGAATTCTCTATCCTATTTTTTTTATCTTCAAAAGACAATTAATTAATTAAAGAAAAGACAATTAATTCAATATATAGAGAGTGAACTGCACATTTCAATGGGGAAATTGCCTGGCGCGAACTGTGTATTAAACACGTCGCATGATATCATCATATTCTTCGATGTTACTGCCCTCGCAGCGGCTCCTGCTCCCTCCACTAATATAAAGCCGAGCACATAGTGCTGCGACCAAGAGGTACGGAGGTGTATAATAGAGTAGCGAAAAAAACAATTGTATTGTTTTGTTCTACACCGCACATATTCGAGAAGCGAGGCGAGGAAGAGAAAGAGGGCGCTCAACGAGGTTCACGATTTGAACAAACCTGTCTATTTTCGTCTCGATCTGCTGATTGGTCCGTTTCTTCCTTTTTTCTTTGACTCTTCTGCGGTGGGATCATCCTCATTACACCGTTACATTTCAGAACCTCTCCGGTCATTTTCTATCCTCCTCGTCCTTTACTATATGCGGACATGTCTTCCTCCACTCCATGCATTTTTTTCTTCCTATTCACAATTCTTGAAACTCGTACCTCGTCGCTCCACTATGAGCACAGCCTAAGTTCGATGTTCATGGTCCATGCGCCATGTACCAACAATTGTACGCACGCGTGGCTCTTCTCTGCTCCCCCTCAACCAAGTCTATGTCCCTCAGTAGGTATGGTTTCCAAAACGTTACGGCATACTTCAGTCCAGGACGAACCAAGTCCCTGAAACGTGGAAGGATCACTTTAGGAGAACGCAAAGACACCTTCTTAAGAATGAAACCGAGTATTCTATTCGCTTTTTTGACCACCGCGGAACAGTGTTCAGAAAACCTAAGCCACTCGTCAATGAGAATTCCCAAGTCGGCGATACTATATTTGCATCCGGACAGGGCCGGACCTCGAATCCTGCGAACTACGCGACCGCAGAAGGCACCAACTGAAGGGATCCGATATTTTAGGGTGACAACTAAAAGGGAAAGGTGATTTTTCATAACCAAAATATTATTCGCTTACACTTGAAAAATGTCCAGAACAGGCCCTGCATCCAGAATCCTGCCATCATGATAGTGAGATCTAGTTACAATTTTTGAGAGTATGTAAATGTGTTGGCAGTTACTTCTACCCGGGTAGGAGACCTCAGTAAAATCACTTTGCTTCCATGCTAGTAAAAAACTCCTGGGGCTACATGATGAGATCTGGTACTGTGATAGATCTATTTCTATGGTTTTCAAGAATAAATGTACAAATATGTATAAGTGGAGTGACCATACGTCCCGTATTTACCGGGACAGTCTTTTCTGTTTTTGTAGCCATCCCGACTTTTTTGCAAAAATGTCCCGGTTTTCCCCGTTTTTTTAAACAAATCCTACTTGAATTTTTATTCTTGGAGGCCCCATGATGTTGAGAAGACGCTGCATAGAACCGCTACAAAGAGAAAACTCTAACCCAGGAACAGTGTTGCCAGCAGTCAAAAAAGTTTCCAGCTAGATGGAAAAACAACTAGTAACTGGGCTTAAACAACCAATTTTAGTCATCATGTGTATGACCATATGTCCGGTATTTATCGGGACCTACCCTTATTTTCACGTGATTTAATAATAGACCACTAGTGCACGAGAAAAATCTTTCAAAAATACTAGAAAAACAATTAGCAAAACAACAAGAAAAACAACCAGATGGGTATTTTTTTCTAACCGAATGGGCGAAAAAAAAAAAGACGTAGTTGTAAAATAACACTAAGTCGTCGACACTGCCCTGGGATCCGAAGACTGGTGTTACTTTTCGTTCATTATGCACATTTTACTTTAAAAAATCAATTCAAAAAAGTACAAAAAATCTCACTCCGGAATGAGGACAAGACGGGAGCCACAAGAAGAAAATATTGTTCAAAGAGGGGACACATGGGCTGAAAAAGGTTGAGAAACACTGCATAAGCCCATACTGCAATCATATTCAAATTCGTCTGGAGCAACTCCCTATTGGATAGAAAGTGACGATTCTTCGTTTCTGTGAAAGAGTAATCACTTTTACGAAACGGAGAATCGTTTCTAAAGTTTCTATTCAATAGGGAGTATATATCACTGACTTTTTTTATCCCCATAACATCCCTTACATACGTACGTTTTTTGGGTATTGATATTTTGAAATATAGAGACTGTATAACTACTTTGCGATTACTAGAAGACAGCACAGCAACCTTTTTTTAGTCCATGGCCAGTACCGTTTTACCGCGTGGGGCCAACCGGGCACGGCCCGGGCTCCTCAAAAAAACGAAAAGTAGTTGAATTTTTCATTAATATTCCAGGTAGGACCTCAGAAAAATCACTTGACCCGGGGCCCATGATGCTCTTAAAACGGCCCTGCCCATGCCCCCCTTTGGACAATATTTTCTTCTTGAAAAACGGAGGAAAGTTACGAATTTGAATATCTCAGCGAATATTGCATTTTGAAACGTGTATTTTTTTTAGTTAGCGTCAGGAGGGACAGGACAACAACTCTCTAATTGGGTTTTCAAGCACACAGGGACAGTATAAAAAGTTAATTAGTTTTATTTTACCCCTTTGAAGGGCGGTGGGAACCCCTTTTTGTCCCACGTTTTTCAAAAATATTCTAGTGGCTATATCCAAGCCTAACGAGAAAGAGATATGTCAATCTCGTAGCCCCGCACACATCCTTAGTGACGTCACTTATCCCAATTTTTGTAATAGATGGCGCCACTATTCCGACCAATAAAACCGGCCAAAACAATAATTTTTCTCAAAAGCAGAAACAGAAAAAATTCTGGAAATTTCGACGTCTATTGGTGAATGCGTGTGAAAAAAACCACAAAAACACTCATATCAATGAAGAAATATGTTTCAAAGTGGAGAAAAAATTTCCTAAAAAAAAAAAGAAAAGTAATTCTGGAATCCAGAAAGGACAAAAGAATGAATTTTCCGAAACGTAGGAGGACGCTTGAAATGACAGCAGAGAGGAGGACATGCCCTCCTAAAAAACGACGGTTAGTAACCCTACATTCCTACATATGTGTAAAATGTCGCGAAAAGGACTAACGACTAACAGCTACTGAAGCTCTTGCGCTTATTGAATAAATACCATTGTATCATAGGCGGAGATACAGGGGAGGGGGGGGAAGCCTGGGGGGCATTGCCCCCCCCCCCCCAGAGTCAAACGTGGAGTCGACTGATCTAATGTATATATGTATAGATGAATTGACATCATCATCATCGTGCCCCCCCCCAGCAATAATGACCTTGCCCCCCCCCACCCCCAGACTTCCAAGTCAATTCCGCCTATGCATTGTATCCAGATTCCCCAATTGAATCTGATAATCATGAAATGCAAGAATGCATAGAAATTTGTCTATCACGGAATGAAGAAGCGACTGTTATGGAAGAATCTATTGTTAATGAAACATAGACTCCACAGAACAATCAATAATGTAACAAAACCAAAGCCTCCTAGATGTAGTATCTAGGAGGCTTTGGCAAAACTCCACAACAAAACACTATTCCGGAATTTGGAGAAAAGACTGGACCTGGAATGATGAAATTTTGGACCTGAAAGAACAATTCCCCCATTGCGATTTTTATGTGTTTATTTACATCATCCTTGATTGAGCAAATTGTTTTGCCAAACAAATCTGTATGCAACCCAAGTTTGAAAGAATGGGTTTCTATGCTTTTTAGCCATAAATTTAGCTATTAGTATAAAAAAACTTTTTTGTTAATATAATTTTTTGCATTTTATATACATTTTTTGCGTATATATATCATACATATACATCCAGGTTTTTTTTCTTCGCATTTAAATCGCAGTTCTATAAAACTCTTTTTTTTTTTTGATTTTGCATTTAAACAATTGTCACACACACATTTGAGACATTGTCTTCCATTAAGAATCAAAATACAATTAAAAGAAGTATTTCTCCATCTTATGACATCCTTTAACTATTCTAATCTTTTTCCGGTTAATAAAATGAAATATTATCTATTGTAAAGGTGCCTTTGTGTAATGCTTTCCCTGCCAAGCATTTTCAACCTCGCTGAGCACGGCCGAACACATACTGGAGATATGGAAAAAAGTGCGCGGTGGGACAAACGGTGTCCATATTCATATATAAATAAAAACGTAATATTGTTTTTCAATTTTCTGAAAAACCTAATATGTACACCCATATGTATCAGTGCATCAAATAATTTTTTAATATTTCGATGTCGCACCCTTCAAAGAGTTAATAACTATACAACCCCTTGCAACATAAATGATATGTCTGCGTACAAAACGTTATTTGGATACTTATAAGTATGCCTCTAGGATCAACCGTTCGCCAGTAAAATGTCATACGCCCTCTTACCTATACACCCTGTATTCAGGGTAACTATCGACCGTCCAATAATTACACACGTGATTCCTAGTGAAAAACTGATATAGAAAAGTGTTTCACATTTTTTGATCGGATGAATATACACTGCTGGCCACCCAAATTGCAACACCAAGAAAGACAAGAGATATCGCAACAATATTTATTTTGTAGATAACATGTTGACCAAGCATCAAATGATTAAATTTATAGACTTCTGTGAAGTGTGGTTCCTGCCAAAATCAGTAGCCAGAGTAGCCGCCATTGTTGGAGATCACCGCTGCCACACGCCTCGGCATTGATTCAAAGAGACTTTGGATGTGTTCTTGGGGTACAGCAGACCAAGCAGCTTCCACGCGTTGCCAAAGTTGATCTGGTGTGGCAGCTGGGGATATAATCTGGGTCAATCGTTGAGCAACCATGGACCACATGTTTTCTATCGGCGAAAGATCCAGAGAGCGAGCTGGCCAGGGAAGCAATTCAATCTGGCGATTGACGAAGAACCTTTGGACAATGCGTGCCACGTGTGGTCGCGCATTATCCTGTTGAAATATGGCTGTGGGCAAGCCCTGAAGGTAAGGAAGGACAACTGGCTCCAACACCTCGGAGATGTAGCGCTGGCTTTTTAAAGTACCGGCAATGCGTACTAGAGGAGTGCGAGAGTGATATCCAATACCGCCCCATACCATAATACCCGGTGCAGGACCAGTGTGGCGGTGCATAACGCAGCTGTTCAGCATCCTCTCTCCACGGTGTCTCCAGACTCGAATCCGACCATCGTGGTGTTGCAGACAGAAGCGTGACTCGTCAGTAAAGACACTTTCATTCCATTGTGCCGTCCACATCCTTCTTTCATCACACCATTGGCGGCGGAGACGTCTGTGGTTCTGCGTCAAGGGTAGACGAAGCAATGGACGTCTTGCGGACAGACCACTCTGCTGTAAACGGCGTCGAATGGTACGCGCAGACACTGGATGATGCGGTACAGACTGAATGTGCTGTGCTATGGTTCGTGATGTGGCTGAGCGATCCGTCACTGCCATACGCACAATACGCCTGTCATCACGTGAAGTGGTGCACTGAGGTGGATGCGATCGAACACGTCGGTCCGTCGTACCCTCCTGCATCCAACGATCACATATCCGCATTACAGTTGTTTGGTTTCGTCCAACACGACTACCGATTTCCCTGAAAGATAATCCGCAATCTCGGTAGGCCACTATCCTTCCTCTGTCGAACTCGGATACTTGATCAAAAGATGATCGCTGTTTTCTACGAGGCATAATTGATCGTTTTTTTGAAAAAACCACAAGAAAAACACAATTGCCGTACTTCAAATCGTCGAAATCTCCAAGCCTTAAATAGCGCTTTGAAGTGGCGCCACAGGCGCGCGTGATGTGCGTCTGCGCTGAAATTCTAATCATTTGCATATCTCACCTCCGCTAATGCATGTTGTAAATTTCATATTATTTGCATGCTTCCTGCAGGGTGTTGCATTTACGGTGGCCAGCAGTGTATTAAGTGAGTTATAAGGTTTGAAATTTTGTGACGTGCCACTTTTTCTAACGGTCAGTTACTTGCCAAACTCAGAACGAAAGTACATTCCTCCACCAGCAGCGGGTTGTCACTTCTTAAAAATTAACTGAAACATTCAATCCCATTTGAAGCCAAGTTCTGCCTTCTTCCTTCACAATTGGCGTTTTTCCCCTCCATGTAGTGTGATATTATAAAGTTGTTATTACGTAGAACTTACGTATTAGCTTCGTCCCTTATGTTGGCAAATTTAATTTATCACCAGATTTGTAAAGTGTTAGCTAAATGAGATCTGTTTGAAATTTTTTTTAGCCAAATCAACACTTTTCTGCCAAAATGTGGCAATATGTTCACCTTTAATATCAAGTCAAATTTTTTGAGGGAAGGTGCACGAAAGTACGTAAGTGTTCACTGTGCGATTGTTATTTTACGTTGTCGTTTTAATCAGATTACATGTTGATCAACAAAACGGCAATATTTCTTTGAATTTTTTTTAACTTTCATCGAAACTGTTACGCGTAAAAGGCTTCAATAAAGGATGTAAAAATTATAGCTTGATGAATGTGTGACTGGCGGAAACAGTAAAATAATGATTCAATCGGAAACTTTTATGTAATCAAATTTATTATGTTATGAATTGACCTATTCGAAATCATTTTTGGTTTCGGATTTTTTCTATTGATTACACTATTCAATACCGATTTTATTTTTAAAAAAATTTCAGTGATTTTAGGGTGTTTTTGGGGCATCGATTCCGAATCTGACATTGGTTTTATCAGATCGGCTCTAGTTTTTGGGATGAAGTGAAAGTTGAATTTCAATGGTAATACCATGAGACAGGTGTGGATCTATGGGGCGCAATTCATGAAATTTTCGGAACTTTTATATGTTATTACATTTTTAGTCAATCCGTTCAAAATTACTGTATAAACGTTTTTGATTAAATAACAAATTCAAGAAAACTTTGATTAAAAAATAGGAAAAAACCAGTACATTTTTCAAAAAAATTCGGGACGGAGAAAAACATAAAAAATCGGGATTATTCAGGAAAATACGTGACAAAATGAGGAATGTATGGTCAGCCTATTCAAAGTGTATAACTCATTTTATTTATTATTATTATTTTGCAAAATCATCCCTCTAAACAATGAGCTCTGGATCCGCTCATGCCACAATCAGCATACAAATTACATTGAAAACTGTGCGAAATGCAAATCATTAATAAACTTAATATCAACACATAAAGATCACTGATGTCTGGTAATGATGCAGGGCCGCAACTAGATGCTTAGTCACCCGGGGCAAGCACGCATTTTGACGCTCCTTGTAATGTTGAAGGAGAGATTTCAGAATGAAATTTGCGCACCCTCGGTTCTAGCGTCAGGGGCACAAGACCCGCCTGCTCCTCCCTAGTTGCGGCCCTGTAATGATGTGTAGAATAAAATGGGAAAGTAAATAAAAAGTTGAAATATTTCCACGCAAAAATTAGTGGCTGCAGACTATATTGAAATATTGATATTATGCATTATATCAAAAACTAGAGCCGATTCGCCAAAGCCAACACCAGTTTTGAAATCACACACACATAGCAGCCCCAATATACCCTAAAACCATTAAAATTTCCTTTGGGAACATGAAATTTCTTTTTTCTGGCCTAAAATGTGGCTATTTTAAACCTACTCACAAACGTTTAGTTTTATGGTAGTTATTAGAGGCAATGTATGAAGTCAAAAAAATAATTTTGAAGAATAACTTCATCCCTCTCAGATATTTTCAATAGAAATTAAGCCATTAAGTTAGAAATTATAACCGAAAAATGTATATAAAATAAAACTCTCTCTTTCGGTACTTTCTGGGGAACAAAACAAAATGACTAATGTTTATCTATACCCTCTGTAAAGCTGGTGTTATGAGATGCAAAGAACATATTCTGGTTGACTTGTAAAAAAGTTTTTCTTTCCTGAAAAGTGAGAGGAAAAAAACTGGTTTTAATATCTCTCATTTTCTGGATTTCTGTGTGGGGGTTAATATATTTTTAGCACTTCCAAAAACGGCAGGTTATATGTTTGGTGCACGATTGGTAAATTTGGCAGGATTTTGAAGTGACGTCATCAATTTTTAAAGCATTATAACTCATTAATTATGACTCGGATCAAAAACTGAAAACACTTTTCCATATTAGTTTTTCGCAAGGAATCACATGTATAATTATTGGGCTGTCAATAGTTACCAACCTGTATATATGTCAAATTTTACAAATAAAATTGACTCAAACAAAGTACTTATATCAACCAAATTTCATATTTAAGCATCATAGAAAGCATGAAATTTATAATGCAATTAAATAACAAACTAAATGTGGTTTTAGAAATGCTTGTATTAAACACGTTTGACTATATTTATGGGATAGCAAAAAGTATATATAAAAAGAAATCTCTCAATATCAATGGTGGAAAAAATTTGTCATACCAAATATTTTGATTTCCCAACAGAAGATTTTTATGGCATTTGCTTTTATGGTATTTTCCCATTTTGCTATAGACTATGCACAAACGATCATAATTAGTGATAATAAAAATATGATGATAAAGCAGTGTTCATGAATTTATTGATATGTTCATACTATCATTGCTCCTGAATTATTCTAAAATCATTGTTATAAGAATGAAAAACAACTTAATTTTTCGTCACACTGAACAGAATTTGTTTTTCCAAGTATGTGAGAGAGAATTCATGTTTTTTTTAAGAAAGTATCTAAAAGTGAAAAACTACTTTGCTGATGCAAACAAAAAAGAGCAAAAAAACATTATTGAATGTAGACTATTAAAATGACAAGAAAAAATTCAAATTTTATCTTTATTAGACATAAAAAATAGAAACATATCTCAAATTTCACAAATAATTTTTCAACGTTCAATAAAAATAATAAGCTCTTACAAATTCTCACTGTAAAGTCAATATACACTTATGAAATGACAAACAAAGAATTTCTCCTCATGGACGAAAACAAAACTCTTCTATGAATACATTCTTGGATGAATAATACTCCTGAGTAAACCAGGGCCATTCCACCACCCCCTACAATATATACAAAAAAATCATGAGAATCATTGATAATGTAGAAAATTATGCAATCAATTAACTTGAATGGAGATGGGGTTGAAGGGAAAAAATGTGATAATGATGTCAGCAGAGGGGTCAGTGCTTCAAACCTGTTGATTTCATAGTTTTAGCTTATGTAGGAGATTTTGATTTAAAAATCAATTCTGGGGGGCTTGAGCAAAACTAAAAATATTGTGGTTTCTAAAGCACCCACAGCTCCCACATCACTGGACTCATAGGTATGTAGGATTTTCTCAAGAGAATGGGTTTCAATTTTTTTCTTTTTCTGAAGGGTTTTTTTTCCTGTAAAATAACAATATAATCTTGACTCTGGGAGGGGGAGGGCTTTGTGTATGCCAATGGCGGGACATCAGTACATACAGAGTGCAGCTGTGGTGGTTGAGTGGCCATAGTGACAGACTCGCATCGCAAGGTCCTGTATTCGAACTACAGTGACGGTCGGCTGAAGTTGGTTTTCTGTGGTTCCCACCTTTGAGACACAAATGCAAGTCAATCTCCCCATTAAAAAGTCTTGTCACAGAGAGCAACAGGCCTGCAAATAGTACAAATATTAAATCATTACACTTCACTCACTTCACTTCTGAAATATAAATGGCAGCACTTACAAATCTGACACAACATTAGCACTCTCACACTGTTAGGTGCACAACTCACTAGGAAGTAAATTGTCCATGGTGATAGACCTGAGTTGTGATCGGTTAGAGAGAGTAAAGTACATACAGGGTGGTCTGGAAATTCACCTACAAAATTCTAGGAGTGATCTTATGCATCAAGACAAATAACTTTTACAATGGAACCTTGGCTCAAAACGCAATTATTTAGTTGGAAACAACGTTGCCATTGGGAGAACTGCCAAGCAAGCGGCAACATATGCAGGGCGGTGGATTGGTGTAGTGAACCTGTACGCTCTCCGGATCTGAATACACTGGACTACTTCTGAGGCCACCTGAAATCATTAGGTATGCATAGCCTGATGAATTGGTATGTTTTATCTTTTCTGATATCTGCAACCTGCGGCTGTTTCTGTGCTTACTTAGTTCCCTGATTGAATAAATGTGTTTCAAAGCAAGGTTCCATTGCAAAAGTTATTTTTATTGACATATACAATCACACCTAGAAGTTTGTTGTTGAAGTTCGACCACTATATATATATATATATATATTAGATCAGTTGTTTTCATCATTGATGCTGCGAGGGCATGCTCCCCAATCTCTACCCATATTGACTAGGATAAAACTATACCACATATAATAGTAGTGCCCGACCATTATATGACTAGGAGTGCACATGTAATTTTTTGTAAGGTTGGCAGAACAATGTACAAATTTATTCTTAAAAATGGATACTTAAATATAACATAATTGTTATAATTCTTGCATAAGTAACTTGTTAGTCATTGCCAAGCACCAAGGGAAAGCATGGCTCATCCATGTAAAGTGTCTACAGAAACTAGAGTAGAAACCAGTGACATAATTTAACATTAAAAGAGCATCTGAACATAAAGTAGCTACATTTATAAAAAAATAAGAAAAACTGAAATTGAGATCAAGTAGGAAAAAATTTTCAATCAATCAAATTGATCAGTTTTTCAATATTCAGATTATTATCAAACATTGCTACATTGCTTAAAAATTCCCTGCTTCAAGTCACAATTTATCTTAACAGCAATTTAGACCCATGGCAATAGGAAATTTATGAATAATTGTTTTCCAGGCCAGCATATCAAAAAGTCTATGCTCTGAGATTAGAGAATGTGTACATAATGATAAATAAAGTGGTTTAAAATTCTAAAAATGGGACGAATATTCGGCTGATATTTGGTATTTAGCCCTTTTGCCAAATAATGCTTCAGGTGAATAGTAGAATAGCTTAAATGTCTTGACCAACTCATGAATGCTAAAAAAATGAAAAATAGGAAATGTTTAGGGAAAGGTAGTAGGGAAAAAAGTTGTTGAATAGGGTGGCTTTGAATCAACCGCAACAGCTAAAAATCAATTTTTAAAACTATAAACTGGTATTGTAACAGGAAAATAAGGTATACTGAATTAAAGTCCTTCTGTAAGTCAACACATAGTAGATAGATAGTAAAAAAACAGATACTAAGTAGAATTCAAGAACTTGAAGAGTAGAAATCAATATAACAATATTTATGGGAGAAGGGTAAGGAGTATTAAAACAATATTTTCAACAAATTTCCCTTTTGTTTTCATATCTGCCAATTGAATTTTTTATAATTTTTATAAGAGACTTTTTTTTTAAATTTTCATCATAAGTTCAATTTCATTTTTCCTCAATTTCTCCTTTGTTTATGTGAACTTCATATGAAATAGCATTTTATATTATTCAAAGAGTTTTTCACGTTTAGAGCCAACACAAAAGCAAAATATACTCTCTTTATTCACATACACAACAAACTAACCTTAGCATCAGGTTCCAATACAGAAAAGGCAAGGCATCTTTTTTCATGATGTAATGGATGTATCTTTCTTTGCTTTGATCAAATGGGAATGTTTCTATTGGTTTGAGATCATAATCAAACTCAGCAATAATTGCCTTCTTATTGCCGGTAACCAAGGGACATGATGTGTAGCCATCATACTATAAAAATAAAACAATCCGTTTATAATGTGTGTGATTTACATATCTAAAAAAAATATTGGCCAATTTAAAATTTAATCACAGAATCAAATTTCTTAAAATTGCTGTATGTGTGCTTTAGTGAAGAAAATTTTTCAAAAGAAAACTTTTTCTGATTTTTTTTGTTTTAGATACTTCATAATCTACTTCTAGTTTATCAATATATCACAAAGAAGAAGAAAAAATATATAATGGGTATACAAGCCTTTTCTCAATGTGTCGCAATTCTGATTTAGTTATAATTTCATTACTTCTTTTTTTTGGAATGGATATTTTCTGACAGCTGCATGATTACTGTTCAGATTATAAAATTCCATTGAAAAAAAAAGGTTTTTTTCATATCTGATCGAGTGCAGGCAAACATTAGATTTTAAAGGATTTTTTCTCTTTTAATTTAGACTGGTGCCAAATAATAAACCCTATGCAAATATAACGTTTCTGTATAATATTTATCTTGCAAAAATCAAATAATTTTTCATGAAAGTCTCTCTTAGACACATCCTTTAAAATGTGTATGTGAATAAACATCTACTTAAATTCTATTTTACTATGAGGTTTATGGGGATAATCTTAATTCCTTTTACGGATAAGTATAAGTATGGTAATTTAAAAAGAAAAAAACTACTTTGTACATATTTTGATTGATAATCTCATTCTTACGAAATAAACGCTAGCCAAAACCAACACCTCATGCTATATCTGAATATATAGAAACAAACCCCTAAGAAACTTACTCAAGTTTTATGTTTAAAAATAAAATAAGTTTTCAGTTTTATGAATACAGATGTATAAGAAACAAAAACATACTGAAAGACTAAGAGCCTTTTTTGACATAACAGCTCTTATGTTACCATCCAAAACAGCACACTGAGCAGCTAAAAAATGAAATAGAACATTTACACACATTTAGATATAATTTAAATAAAATAAACTTCATAAGCAGGATCAGTCAATTAGAATGCATCATTATGTAAATCACCTCTTCAAAGTGTTCAAATTCTTGAACCACACATGCATTTGAATCAGTATTAACTCTTCTCTTTTATGGGCTATTTTTTTCTCTTTCAAATTATTATTTTTATTATTTATTATAGTTTTGAGAATACCATTTAAGAAGAAAATTTTCATTTTATTGAACATGTTGGTTTTGAATAAACTTTAAGGGGTGGGAAGCAACACATAGTGATCGACTATACTGGCTTGTTCCAAATTGTTTGCACAGCAGATATCTCTACAACCATCGACTTCAGAAGCATATTTCCAGATATAAAGATTTGCCAGATACCTGGCACTAATCTCAATGGATTACTTTGGAAAGCCTGGATATATGTGTTGATGCACGAGGAAACTTCACATTCTGAACATATGTAGCATATCTTTTTTTTTTTTTTGGGCTTTTGTGTTTTTTGCATCTCTTATACTTAGGAATGAATATATTTTGGCATGAGTGCTCCAAAAATAGGCTAAGTGCACATTAGCTGAAACCACTCTTGTCTTGTAATGGCCATATTCATCGACAAAGTTTAACTGTAATCACAAGTTAAAGGATTAGAGATCGACATGGATTGGTTTAAATCCTGAATTTCCATTTCCAACAATCTGTTTCAATCTCTAATCCTTTAACCTGCAATTGCAATTAAACTCTGTCAGTGAATATGGCCATAAGATAACCAAGCATCTTTTACTCTTTTGGAAAAAAACCCCAACATATCTATTAGCTGATGAGCTAATAGATGGGATGTTGGCTAGCTACGGTTTCAGTTTCTCTCTTGTTCAGTCAACAAAGAATTAAATTGTTCATACTACCTCATATCAATCAAGGAAAAAAAAAAATGGTGCCCTATTATATCGAGCTTTTTCTTTTTTGTCACCTTTCTCTCTTTCAACCAAAATAGTCAACCCCTCCCAGGATTTCACTGTGCAATGTTTTGACCATACACGTCAATTGCATTTAGATCATATAGAACCCTTACCCCAGGAACATCAATGTTCAATTGACAATTGCGGTGACGACCAGCGTGTGTGATTCCAGTCATACAATAATAGTAAAGCAAAAGTATGCTAGTGAGAAATGGAATTGTTTCTCAAAGAATCAAAGAAGTAGGTGAGAAGTATATAGATCTCACCCAGTGGCAGATCCAGGCAGGGGTGATGGGCGCGATCTCCCCCCCCCCCAAGAGCCTTCAAGCCAACCTAACTACAGTTACCTCACTTTTTTTCTTTATTAATCCTTAATTATTTTTAAATTAATTTTTTCTCTCAAATTTCTTTTCGATAAAATTTGTGCACTTGAAGAAAAGTTTGACCTTGAGCTTCCTTTTCTTCTGCTGGTAAGGTCGAAAGAATAAGGAAGCCATGACCAGAGGAGGGTCAATTCAGTTGTATTACCACCAAAGATAGCCTAAGTTCTGTAGGGATTCCATGTGATTCGACCGTCACATTGCCTTTCCGGTGCAACTCACCCATATATATCCATAGTGCTTAAGGGCACAAGTGCAATTTTTGGGAGGGAGAGGGCAAACATACACTCTTCAGTTCTTTTGGTAATGCACAATAAAGAACAAGCCATCGAATAAGATGAATCATCCGTTCCCAGCCAGTCTTTTTATTTGCTTTTGGTCCTTAAACATATAAGCTTGAGGTGGACCTAAAAATGGAAGGATCTACAAAAAAAGGTTTTTTCGGTAAGTGAGTTTTCAAGTTTTAAAATAGGTGGGTGAAGAAAATAAATTCAACAACTTTTGTAGCATATCTGGAGTTTCTCCAAGGAATGAAGCTGCATTCGCTTGTGGATACACTGATAATGACATTAACGGGGCCCCAGATGAACATTTATGATTTTGATGCTTGCGGGCTACACAAATTTTACTGCCTTTCCCCAATTCTAGTCTAATTTTCTTGACTACTCTTTATCCGAATTTGCACCCCTGTGCAATAACCTGCTTGGTCTCCCTCCACTCCTGCAAGTACACCTGTGACTGTCACTAAGATCTAATTCACTCTTTTGGTCACTCCCATGCTCACACACTCTTTAGGTCACTAATTTATTCATTCACATTGTTGCACACTGTTCTGGTCACTCACATGCTTGCACAAGCTCTAGGTCACTTTTTTCATTGCTCACTGACATGGTTTCCCCTAGTTGCAGCCTTATTCACATGTTTGCTCATGGTCTAGATCACTCTTTTGGTCATTAACATGCCTCCACAACCTCCATGTAACGCTTTTGGTCATTCAAATGCTTATAAATTCTCTAGATCACTTTTTGGTCCCTCACTGACCTAGCCTCTGACTATCTAGGCAGAAGTGGATTAACTGAGGGTTATACAAATTTTGCCACCCTTCTCCCAAATTTTCTTGGACAATCATTCTTCAAGTTTAACCCCTTTCTGAACTTGCCACCCAGGGCTATGGCCCACTAAGCCCCATATAAATACGCCACTGCAGGGGCCCTCACAGGGTGAAGCTAACAGGACTTCTCATAATTTTTTTATTTTTAGGTCTACAAATTCACCATAGTGGGACCTAAAAATATGAAAAATCTGAGCAGAGCCCTCCTTCACGCTCTATAATATCTGAAAATATAGACCTCTGCCCCATCCAATAATTTGAAATCTTTCAGGTGCAAATAAATAAGTACCTGAATTAAATGTTACAAGTGGATCCCGCGCATAACACTTTTTTAAAAACTGTCATAAAAACATTCTAAGTGGAAAAACGCTTTATACGGGAACTATCAATGAATATTAGTGAAAGATGGGATCACGAAAATGTATCGTATTAAGTGGGAAGAGGTTCTGCCATGACAGCAGTGCCACGACCAAATGCTTGGTCAGGATTTCCCTTTGTAATGTTGAAGGGAAGTAAAAGTGTGAAATACACCCCTCCCCCGGGACACCAAACCCGCATCCACTACAAGTTTCGGCCCTGAGGAACATTATGAGCAGAATCAACTATATAAAATTGATTGTGTGATGTCAGATGTTCTGCCTGAATTAAATTTAACCACGAGAGGAATATTTTCGGGAAAAAAAAATTAAAATTAATATTGTGCAATTAACTTTTCAATGTTTTATTTTAATTCTTGTAAAATATTTTCATATTTTATCTCGAATATGGGTTTCCGATGCAAACATTTTTATAAATTGTGTTGTTCAAAGCTGGAAATTTTTAATGAATTTTCTTGATTTTATCATCTTGTTTGAAAATTATAAGCCGTAAATGAGAAAGTTAAAAGGTATTATTTGTGAATACAGACATGTTATCAGTGGGCAAAAGCTTAGTGTTTTTACAGAAGAGTTTCTTTCCACTTGAAGAGAGGATATAAGTTTGGTGTGTTATAAAAATATTTTTGAATTTCTAAAATCATTCACAGAAACACAAATTAATTGTCAAGAACTGAGTAATTGAAAGAAGAATGCTTAATGTTCCCTAAACAAATCGCTAAGTCTTCAAAGCATATTCATGAACACCAAAAGTTGCTAATGTGAGCAGAGCTCAGCTGTGGACACTTGAGTTTCAAGCAGTGGTTCCCAACCTTTTCAGTGCATACGCCAAACAGATGAAGGGTAAAGACTAAAGAAGGTACTGAACGAAATGAGCAGAGACCACAAAAAGTTCACCTGAGGGTCCCTCATGTCAGGCCCAGTGCCGGGTGGTAAAAGTACGAGATAAGCAGAGACAACAGAGGTCCCACCTGGGGGTTCCTCACTGGGGTAAATGAAGCTCATTTGGTCGGTCCCAGCAGTGGCATGCAAAATCTGAATAGATAACAAAACTATCCTGTGCTGCACTGAAACAGGAACTGTTTTATCATGGAAAATGCATGTGAGAGGTAAAAGATGTGCCGCGTAGGTTCAACTTTCTTTTCTCATAGCATGTGACCATTTAAAGTTTTTGAGCGGTCCCATACATTTTTTGCAAGCACAGTGAGACCCATTACAGGTAAGGGGCTATAATTGTGTGTCCGCAGTACATACTTAATTGATAACTGCTTTGTTTTTGTGTCTGGGTTTCTATTAATTTTTTTTCTTCTAATATTCAAGGATCGTCTCTATTAAACAAAGTGTCTGGTATCCAAGGTAGCACAGAATTGGTTTCCTCTGGTTGACCGAGATCCTTACTTTATTCATATTATTTTGCGTAATTGTTATCAAAACGTCGCAGAGAGAAACGTTTAATACTGTCACAGGGATAAAAAAAATACATTAATAAGGAAAGTATCTACCTGCATTGACATGAAAAGCTGGAGAAAAAACATTTACCGAATACATAGGGATGTATTTTTTAGTTGTGTATATTGTTTTGTCTGGTTAACTGTAAGCCTTAATTTTTAATCAACCAAAAGAGAAGGAAGTAGGATTATAGAATTTTAAAATAATAATTTACCATATGCTTTCGATATTCTGCAATATTTTCATCTGCAAACTTTTCATTTATTTGTACTGTTGCACTTGATACTGTTAATATAAATTGTTTTTAGCTGGAAATGCACATCAGAATTAACGTGATCCACATGTATTTCCAAGATATCTTTATGATCTGGCCAGGGAATTGGTTAGTGGCAGTGCTGTCTTAAGACATGGGTCCACCAGGGAACGGCCCTGGGGTCTCAAGAGAAAAGGGGCCTCACAAAAATGAGATCTGGTTGAAATGTTTGAGAATTTGTCTGGTAGGGCCTCAGAAAAAACACTTGGCCCGGGGGCCCATGATGCTCTTAAGATGGCTCTGGTTAGTGGTAGTAGACATCCCTGCCTGAGCCAGGATTCGAACCCAGACTTGCAAAGTCAGAAGCTGGCTTCCTAAACGCTCGACTGCCAGGTGGCTAGAGGCCTTACAATGTTTATAAATACAACAGATTATTCAGTCTGCTCAACAATTTTTTTTTACGTACAATATTTTTTGTGAGGATAGCCGGAACAAATGTCCAAATTTATTGTCAAAAAAAGCTAATTTATTAGTTGTAACATTAATTTCTTAAATAAGTGTGTTGCTTATTGAAGAAAAATATAATTTGTATTAATATAAATTTTGATTGTTTTAATTTTTAATTAATTTAATTTTAAATTTAAAGTTACAAATAATTAAAACTTATAAATAATTCAGTTATAAATAATTTTAATTTTTAATTAATTTTTAAAAATATATTAATTTTTATATTTTAAGCACTTTTGGCATCTGCGGATACTAGGTTGGGCCTCACTTATTGAAACCTTCACTGTAAAACTAAAAAATCGCCCTTCCCCCACACATCATCCTGGATCCGCGCCTGATCTCACCACCCACAAAAAAGGGGGCTAAATACTATTACCAATAATAACCACTGTTTTGAAGAGAAAAAAAACATGAGGAAATGAAGATTTCTGCTTTATCAGCTTCTAATTTTGCAAACTGATCTGTTTAAATTTTATAAAAAATATTTCAAACAATCTCAAAATACTTTTTAATGATGCTCCTTTTTGGACATTACTTATGGAGTGTATAATAGAATAAACTTACATATTTTTAAGAAACAGTAAATAATAATTATAAAACTTTCATTTTTTCTACTTATGAACCATGTCCTCAACAGTAAATGATAAATGCCATAAACTTAAAATTTGGACATCTTTGTAAATATTGCATTAAAAATGTGGAGTTTTTTGTCCATGACTTTGCAGAGCAGAGGCTCTATATTTCATTAATTGGAAGTTTTAGTACATGGGAACTGTAGAAAAAGTATATTTTTTTAATCTATATAACCTCTCAAAAAAAATTACAATATTAGATGAAACTGCACATCATTTAAAAACCTTTTGTAATTGGAATCATATTTCTGAAGTAAACGGTTGCAAAGATGACCCTGGGGATAATTTAAATCAATCTGCAGTTTTAAACTTTACTATTAGTTCCTCTGGGAAGTTGAAGCTGCGTTTTCTTTCCATGGCCTCTTCCAGAAATAATGTTAATATTGATGAACTTTACTGAGTGGCGACAATGATAGAAGACTGTTAGCATTCATCAGTCTTCCTCTAACACTTATCGTCCTACTTTACTACTATGTGGTTTCATATTAAATATAAATCTCATGGCAGACACAACAAATAGAAAGAAAACTACTCAGATGATTTGAATAACTAAACTGACCAATGAAAATTCATAACCATTGAGCTTGTTATGTGATCGAAAAGAGTGTAAAGGATTTTAATTCACATACGCTCTTATTGAAGTGTTTCTTTTGTGTGTTTTTTTGTTTGTGCAGAGAGACACTATCTTTTGCTATATTTGATGATATATCTAAAAGCTTTCAAAGATCTCAATGCTCTGCCTCCAAGATATTTTGCATTAAGTGTTTTAAACAAAACTGAATTTTCAAAGTTGGAACACAAACTGTGTTTGTTGTTAAATCCACATATTTCGTTTATTTTTTTATTATTGTAGTGAGCTTAACTCTCCAACAAACTGTAAACGGCCCTGGATATTGTAGAACAGTAGTAAAACAAAACATACTTCATTCATTGTACTTCGTAGAACAGTAGTGTCTTCAATAGAGGGATGTTGTGATTTGTTTTCTTTCTGAGTTCAGAAAAAAAAAAGCTTTGAGTGGAAGATCTAACAACTGTATTTTGTTCTGAATGTGTATTTTTTTCCCACAAAATTGTGGCATATATAAAACTGCAGCTTTTTTACTCTAAAATATTTTTCTGGGTGTGGCTTAAATTTAATGTATATATTCACTATGGTGTATATAGTCACTGGAAATTATGATGCACATATTCGAAATAGAATGCATTATAAGATAATAATTATAAATCCACTTACCTACTGCAGCAGCTGTTTTAGAAGTGGGCAAATTAGTGCAATCTCCAATGCCAAAAATATTAGGAAACTTCAAATGTTGCAAAGTATATGTGTTCACATGCAGATAACCAGATTCATCCCTCAGATCTTTGCATTTGCTTATGGGATCAGGTGGAAACATTGGTGGTGTCACATGTAGCAATTCATACTGAAACACAAATAAATTAATAAACATATATTTTTAGATATACAGCTTAATGCAGTGAAACCTGTATAAAATGGAATGTAAAGAGACTGAAATCACTTTCCGTTGCAGACAGGTTTCTATTTTATAAAGGTGCACACTATTTTTTTTTTTCTGTCGTT
The DNA here is from genome assembly GCF_987345545.1 of Pholcus phalangioides. Taxonomy (NCBI): domain Eukaryota; kingdom Metazoa; phylum Arthropoda; class Arachnida; order Araneae; family Pholcidae; genus Pholcus; species Pholcus phalangioides. Next base: position 11,757,696 of record NW_028301625.1, on the reverse strand, counting down.
ATGCAAAACTTAAATTTTGGGAATATTATCAAAAATACAATAAACCACTGGTTCCCGAACTTTTGCCGTTTACGGCTTCCATGACCTGTTCATGGTTTATCTGCGACTCTCCAGAATTATTTAGTAGATATTGTGCATTCGTAAAAGAATCATTTAAAAGCATAAATAGGCATTCACATCAATATTTTCAGCTCCTCATGACACCCCAGATAAAGGTTGATGACACCCCTAGGAGCCACAACACATACTTTGAGAGAAACATTTCTATAAACAAACGAGTATTAAACAGTGACATGCATATTATTACTGTATTTTGAATTTTTTCAAGTTTGTTATTTCAAATTACTGCATATTTGAAATTTCATATTTAATACACAAATAATTAATCTTCATTATAAAACATTCTCCTGAATAGCAATAGAATGAACACTTACTTATGTCAAAAAGTGAAAAAAAAATTCAAAATTAAAAGCATATAATCAAGAAATGACATACCTTTTTAAAAATAGTGACAATGAGATCAAAAACCAATAACCTTTGTGAAAGAGATTATACAGTTCCGGCAGTATTTATCTATACATGAATTATTTTTTTGAAATAATCAAGTATAGTTTTGTCAAGTACACACACGGGCTATCATGTGCAAAAGTTCCACGTCATCAAAGCTGCAAAGTCTTGTAAGATTGTAAGGCACTGAACTGCAGTTGTGTACGAGTTCATTACAAGATCTTTTTCTGCAACTGTGTTGGATTTCTCTTCTTCATCACTGCTGCTTTCATCAGTAAGCTGGCCTGGACTATCAGTTTCAATAGTTTTTGAATGGTAATACTGTAGCTAATTCATCATCCACTGTTATGAAATCTATTGCATTCAATCCTACTTTTGCTGCATCTAATGTGACTTGTAGATTATAATCATGAAATTGATTGACTGATTCTTCTATTGAATTAATTTCTCCGAGGAAGTTTGCTTTCACAAAATAGAGAGTTATTTTGGTTTCATCATAAACTTTTTCCCATGCTTTCAAAAGCCACAATAACACAAGTGCATTGATAAATTTGGTTAATACTGGTAAACTTGATGCATTTTTCATCTTCTCCAGCAGTGATTGCATTACAAAGCTCTGGTAATTTGTCTTCACATTGCGAACCACTCCTTGATCCATTGGCTGTGTAACACTAGTTGTGCTAGGTGGGAAAAAAGCCAGTCTAACATTGAAAAACTCATTGTGAGAGTTCGACAAGAAATAATAGAACATTTCATTTTTCTTCCTTCATTCTGGCACTGAATGCAACAAGCCAATCTTCCATGATTTTAGCTGTCATCCATGCTTTTTTGTTCGCCTTCCACTCAACTGGTAGATTTTTAGGATTTATATTACTGAAATAATGCAGTTTGAGGACTTACCAATAACCAGAGACTTTTCCTTTTCTCCAGTCATAAAAACACACAAAAACACGGTAAGTCACTCCTTCAACTGTTTGCCTCCAGCACAATATTCTCTCTTCATGCAAAGAGGTTTTTTTTTTTGGTAGAGCCCTGTAGAACAATCCGGTTTCATCTCTATTTGCTATATCTTTAACATCATATCCTTCAATTACAGTAAAACCTTGTTACATCATCACTATGGTTAAGTCGTCATTTTTCTTCAGGCCCTTCCAGCTTTCATAGACAACAATGTTATTAAACCCTTGTTTACTCGTCGCTAATTTTGTTTAACTCGTCACAATGAAAAAGTTTGAGAAAGAAACAGACTATTTTATGGCTCCCATTAGAAAAAGAGCTCGTTAACAGCATTTCCGTATGCTTGAAAGTCACCATAAAATCCTACATACCCAAACAGAAGAGTTTAAGTAACAAAAGTTATGCTGAGGAAGTTCATTTTCTGACTAAGGTTTTTGGAACGTTAGGGACTGTTCGAGCTAGATCTCATTCCTGCATGGACCCTACAAATTTAGGGCTTCAAATTTAAACAAAATATTTTTGTTGAGAAAAATCTGACATTTTTTCCCAAGTAGAGGTCATCTGTTTACTTTTCCCTGCCCAAACCCCCCCCCCCCCCAAGTCAAAAGTGTTTGAGATTACCTTGTACATGTATCATGAACTAGTGATGAAGAATTAAAACACTAAAATATTAAATTTGATGATATGTAAAATTAATGTGCAATAGAGAGTTCTGTTATGAAGAAAAGCTATCTATTCTAACAGTTGCTCTGTTAGTCTAAATTAAAAAATTACTAGTATAAATCAAAGTGTACCAGTACATTTTACCACAATAAGTTAAGTGATAAGAAATCAAAAAAGGTAAAAAATTGCTATTATTTTTTCTTTTGCAATCTATAAATTTCATAATATTGTTATTTTGATTAATATTTTAATAAATGTCATATTAATTTAAATTTATAAGATTTTCACAAGATTGCACATTAAAACTGACGGCACTCCACTTAAGTTATCATTTAAGTGGCCGCTGTGGTGGTCGAGTGGTTATAGTGACGGACTCGCTATGCGAGGATCCGGGTTCGAACCCCACAGTGGTGGTCGGCGGAAGTTGGTTTTCTGTGGTTCCCAACTTCAAGGCGCAAATGCGAGCCGATCTCCCCGTTAAAAAGTCTCGCCACAGAGAGCAACAGTCCTACAACGATAAATCATTCAATCATAACACTTCACTCATAGTTAGAAAAACTAGTGGCAGATGGCAGCACTACACATAACAAGCATTACAGAGAAACAACAAAAAACTTCACGTCGGGTTTCACTACACGTACACGCACATTCCCGCATGTACCGATTCGTTGGGGAGGGGTGTGGGGCGCGGGAAGAGGGTGTGGTGTAGTAGTAGTAGTAGGTAGGGCCTCCAAAAAATGGCTCGGGAATCCATGATGTTCTTAAGTCAGCCACCTCGTTGGGCAATTTGCCTGTTGTGGCATTGTATTTGTATTTGGCGCCATAATTTTCCGATAACATGAGGTGACGACTTGTCGAGGTTTTACTGTATATTCAAAAGTCTTTCCCCTCCAGTTATTTACAGTCACAGGGTCAACATCAACAGCTTCACACCACAAACTTCCTTGAATTTTATTGAAGGTCATTTTCAAAAAATTTCTAGCCATTCATTGAATGCATGGAAATCTACCTTTCCAAGTTGTTTGGCAATTTTTTTTGCTTTAGCTTGAACCATTGACCCAGTTATTCGCAGATTTTGGATCTGGCATTCACAAACCATTCCCATACAATTTCATTAATTTGCTCATTTTCAGTCTTGTGCATTTTTCATTTTGTTTCTCTATTTTCATTCAACCATTCTTGAATTTCATGTTTTCTTCTGATAATGTCATAACATTGGGTTTTTCCAATAGCAAACTTTTTTGTTATCGTTGTAACATTTAAATTTTCTTTTGCTTTTACATCTATGACCAGCATTTTTGAGTTCAAATCCAATACATATTTCTTGTGACTGGAGGCCATCTCTACACGAATGAAATGCTAAAACATAGTAATGCTAAATTGTGAACAATAATTCAGTCTCCCTCACCTATTTTTCTTCCGAACTAATTTGAATAGAAATTATCAACATTTCTCCAAGAAACAGGAGTGTTTCCTAACAAAAGCGACCATTTCTAGTGTAAATAAAATGCTAAGTGGGATTTTACTAAATTTTGAATAGTAAATCCGCTTCCACCCAAGCCAAACCCCAACCTTCAGATACAACACAGGATCTTATATGTTGTCTTGGCCTGTGATGATAAATTTTTTTTCCTGAGGGGGGAGGAAGAGTCTACAAGGAAAAATAAATTATGAGACTTTTGCTTAGACAAACATATTAAACCTATTGTGGCAACATCATAATCATGCACATGAAACTTAACTCATGACATCATGTTACCGGATCTATAAAAGGCGATGTGCCGATCCAGTTTTGCTCTTGTTCTTTAGCTCACTCACAATGTACTAAGTTGTTCCTGTTAATCATTAATTCTCTGTTCATGTTATCAGCTGATTAAAAAATGTTATAGGAAATATTCATTCAGTTGGGTGTTGATTTTGCACAACCACACCTGTTGCTAATGAGTAATTCATAGATATAAAGATGATTTCAGTTTTGATGAGTTTCTACAGTAACCTAAGAAAACATCAGTCACCTCAATTTATTGTCAAAAATTTTTCAAGGTATTTCTTTCAAGCTCTTTCAGCTAACACAAATGTATGCTCAACTTTTTGAAAAAAAAATCACTTTTATTATCAAAAAAATTGAAAACAAATGAATAAATTATTCAAAAACTAAAAAGCAAGACCATGAAAATTCATATTTTCTAGAGGAAAAGAGGGTACCAATATGCAGCAATACCTTGGCGAATGAGTATATTTCATTAAAGAACCATATTCATTAGCTAAAATGTGATTTCCAGTAGGTCTCTTGGAAAGTGTTCGATTATCATTCTTAATACTGCCTAAAATTTAAACCATAAGTGTTATAAAACAGTTAGTAGTGCTAGCACAAAAAAAAATCTGATTGAAGGCTGAAATACCAAGTGCAAATCAGGATTTGAGTCCAGGATCAATGAGGTGAAAGTTTGTTTTAAACACATAGCTACAAGATAGCCATCATTCCATATTTTTATATATTTATACATAATTAACTTCTTACAACTGTACTCTGATTTATTATATTGAACGGTTGTGAACAAGAAAATAGTTTAAAACCAATCTCTGCATAAAAAACTAAAAATACCTTTATTGAATAAGTTGAACGTCTTATGTCTTGCAACTTTGCAAAAACAGCTTCCCTGGTATGTGGCTTTACTTCAACTAAATTATACAAGGTGTAAACTTCTATGTCTTTACTCTGAGCAATCTTGGAAAGTGCTTCTGCATATTTTGGAACTGAAAATATTTTGTTCATGGCTGTGCAGAATATAATTTTTGCGTCATCTCTTTTGCCTTTCTGAAATATACAAAGAGCTAATGGTGTAATGATACATAAATAAAATACAAGTAGTTCAATAGAGTTTAGGTATTGGCTGTGTGTGTGCCAATTATCAGAATTAAATCTATTCTAAACAATTTTGATCACACAAACTTGTAGAGGAGAGTAAAGTATAGTGTATGCAGTCAACATAGCTTATTAGAATCACAGATAATGTCATCACTTGGGTATTGGTATCGTTTTTGCAAAGAACAGAATGGACCAATACCATAACATAGAAAAGAATTGGTTTTTTTCTTATTGGGAGTTTGGATAATGTTATCAAATTTTTTTTGTCAAAAGGGTTTTTTTTTGCACATTCTGAAGCTAAAATTTAACCAAACTTAATTTTTTTCCTGTAAGTTATTGTTATCAGGCTGCAAGACTATGTAGGATTCTAGAAGAAGTTCTTTCCCCCTCTTGTTGACAAACATTTCCGTACTTAATCAGTCCATAGCTGTGATCCATATACGTGTGGAACTGCTTTTGCAATGGCCTTCCTATAGTGGAGGCAAATTTATGGTGAAAAAAAAACCACTTTCCTTCAATTCTTAATCAGTTTCTTTCAGTTGACCAGATTCAAATGTCTTTTTCCAAGAGACTTTCTCAAGAGATCTATGAAATGTACTGTGTTACTGTGTGCATTAAAAAAAATATCGTACTTAGTGATAAACACTTGATATAGTTTCATTCTAATGCCTCACATCGCTGTTTAGCAAAAATGCAAAATTTTAGCTTAGAGGAAAAAAAAAAAAGAGGTCCTGTTTTAGAATGGAGTAAAAAAATGGTATGATTGAACATTTTGCAACCAATTATGTGGGAAAGAGAAATGGTTGTCCCTTTTTACGAAAACCAATTCCCTATACATTTCGTTCAACCAAATGGGATGTATGGTCACTGTACTTGCAAACAAGACTTTTTTCAGATGTAATTACTATTCGGTTATTGTTATCAGAAACCCAGAGTCCTGATGTGATCACATTAAACTGTGTGGACTGTATTTAATTATTTAGAGCAAATCACCATAGCTACGTCCAGTAAAAATAGAAGGTTTAAATTTACCTGTCTAAGGTAATCATCAGCTAAATATGCAATTTTTTGAGGAGCACCAGCACATTTTATTGGGGGAAGAGGCTGCGTAAATATGGCATTACCACTCTGAAAATTTTTCAATGCAGCAATGGTCTTTTCCACAGTATTTGGTGAGTAATTAGAGCACACTCCAGGTGTATCAAAAGCTTCTGGCAGACCTTTAATCTAAAAATAATCAATTCACACAAGATGAAAGTAATCAGAGATTTGTTGATAAATCAAATTAGAAAAAAAAGAGTATCAATTTAGGCTTTATAAACACAAATAACATACAAATTTCCAATGTCAGAAGTGCGAAAAAATAAAAAAAGTAATATATATATATTTTTTGCTTTTGAATCAGTGACAATGGAACAACCATTAAGATGCTACCGATCGTTGTTGCAATTTACTTTCAAGATTTATGATTCAAATCACAGATAGTACAGAAATTAATTCCCATCAATATACTATACAGTAGATGCAAGCATGGCCCCACATTTGCAAGACTCTCTAGACCAGACTTTCTGATGAATTTATAGCATGAAAAAATGATGAGAATTGACCCGAGCCCTGTCAGCGCCACCCTTTTGGGGGCCATGGAAGCAAGTTATGCTATGGAATCAGGTACATCAAAATCATTACACACATTTTACTTATGAAAAACTGTTTGATCAAACGTCTTTACTCAAAATGTTGTAAAATTTTATTTTTGTTGTCACTCTCTTAATACTGTGTTAAGCATTCTACCATGAAATTCAGTTAAACCCTAAAACGAAAAAAAAAAAGTTGTTTGTTGTTTTGAAACTTTGAAGGAGTCTTTATAATGGTAGCCACAATAGCATCACGAATACTTCATCCAAACATTTTTGAAGTGACACTTCATTAGGGATGGTGCAAATTATCAGATTCATGTCAGAAAAAGTGAAACAGAAAAACAGAAATAATAACTTTCCCTTTCCTTCAATGACAAAAGTGAAACAGAGGAACAGAAATAACGCACACATTCCTTTCCCTTAAAACCTGATCCGTAGATGGATTTACATTGGGTTGGTGGTGGAGAGAAAAAATTCAGAGATTGTCTTGTGGTTGATTGAAGCATTTTGTGCTTTGTGTCGGACAAAGGCAGTTTGTTATCTTTCCCTACCTTGTGTGACGACACTGGAATCATAGAACGTCCCCTTTAGAGATGGTAGGATGGACAATATGCTCACAGTTTGGAAGAAAAGACGAGGATAGGGTGGAGTGGACAGGAATGTGTGTGTGTTGTATGCATAGTGAGGGTGAAGCAAATTTTTTCCATGCATCACAAAGCTCTCATTTTCTTCCCACCGGTTTTTTAGACAAAATTACTGATGGTGGTGGGAAGTTAAAAGTGGTAGGATGGGCGATGAACACAAATTTGTAAGAAAAAAAAATTGGTTTGGTAGATTGGGAAGGAGTGTGTATGTGTTCATATGTTATATATCTTGCATTGCGAGCACGTAAGGTATTGCATATTTTATAATTATATTTTATATTTATAAATATTCAGTATAAGAAAATCCCTTGTTATCGTATCCACTATATGAGTTGTAAATTTTATATACAGGTTTCACTTCTGTTACGCAAGATTCTCATGTAAATTTTTCTAAAATCTAATTCCTTGAGATACAATTATTATTTATTGCCAGAAACAACCAAAATATATGGAAATTGGAATAGTACAACAGCAGTTCTTTATATTTAATATGCTAACTAGTCAGAAAGTTTACATTTCAGAAGTTATTTCATTATCAATTTTTTGACAATTTTTATTCCATCATTAACACTTTACATAAGCAAGGACCAATCAGACTGGGACCTAAAATTCAAAGTTGATTCTGTATGGCTATTTTTTCAGATCCTCTCACTATAACCAGAGATGGATTAAGGTTAGTTGAAGCCCCGGGAACAGAAGAAAATATTTGGCCCCTTAAATTAGAAAAAAATTTAAAGTTAGGGTTTTGCAGTGGCCTTCAGAACTCTGTGTCCAGGGCACACACCTAGTGCACCTGCACTGTTAAATCTGCTTCTGACTGGGATTCAAACCCAGACCTTATCAAACTGGGAGTAGGTATCATTCAGCTGCAACTGCTGGGGGTGGGGGGGGAGGGATTATCTGTATCAGGTATTACTGACATTTTTCTCACATTACAACTGATTGAACACTATGATGCCTTATATTTCACTTAAAATGAAGGAAGCTACTCATATATGTTCCCACCCACTCAACTGATGTTCAATTTGATTTTGTTTAATTCTGATTTGAATACAATATTTTCCAGTTTCATGTTTTCACACCAAATTGCTTACTTAGTCATAATTTACACCCCCCCCCCCACTTGTCATCAAAAGTAAGCAAAGAAACCCCCCCCCCCCCAATTAGTGCTTACGTAATGCTTGAATGGCCTCTGGGAAGCACCAGAGGCTGGTGTACTAACCATTCGACAACCCAACTGCAGAGTAACTTTCTAAATAGTCTTTTCTAATTCTCTTTCGTATGTAATAGTTGAACAGACAGTTATTAAAAAAATATTTAGCATGTAGAATCATATTTTTCAACAGTACCTTTTCAAAACCAAGTTTCATGCCCAGTGCAATGATGAGGTAATCATAATTAACCTAAAAATTGCATACAAAGAAAAATGTAAGTAAATATTGTTTGATAATCATCAAATTTAGATGCCTAAAAAAGAGAAAGTCATTAAAACTTTAATTTTTAATTATTAAAAATTAAAATAATTATCAGTTAATCTTACGTGCTTGCCAGATTTTGTTTTGATCATATTTTCTTTTGGATGAAAAGAAATCACACTGTCCTGAAGCCATGTCACTCCATTTGGTATCAAACTACACATTTTGCGATAAGATTTCTGAAAATCTACAATGCCACCGCCGACAAGTGTCCAATATGGTTGATAATAATGTACCTGCAAAATGTTTCAATGCAATCCTTCTTTAACTTGATACAAATTTCATTATATCAAAAATATTGTGCAAAGGGTAATAAGTCAATGTAAATATTAATTATTTTAGTGCAATAAAGTTAATTAATGCTCTCACACAATAATAAGATTGATATATACATTTTAAGGATATACAAGAGTTAAATATTCTTGAGGTTGTGGCAGTAATTGCATGACTCTTAAAAATCCAGATGCAGTGGAACTTCAGTTTATGAGCATGATGATCCATTCCATATAAATGTACTCATAATCCACACAAAACACTTTCAAAATACATATTCAAATGCAAGGCCACAACAGGCAAAATGCCCCCAACGAGGTAGCTGAGAAAAAGATGCCCATAACAAATATAGACGTCATATATTTCAAAAATGCAGCAACCCAATTAAAAATGCAATCAATTATAAAAACTAAAAACTATATATATAACATGAAAAATATTATACAATGCCCATAAAATATATTTATGGTTGTCTTACTATAAGTATGGATAGCTTCTTAATTTACCCCAACTTGTTTATCACATTTCTTTTTAAACATGTCAATTGTGTTAGAATTTACTACCACTAGGGGTAAGCTATTCCATTTACCAAACAACCCCATTAGAAGAAAAACTCTCTGCTACACCACAACCTAAAATTGTCCCTTACCAATCGATACTGGTGTCCCCTTGTCAAAGCAGTCGATTGATACTGTATTAATTATTCATGGTCCACCCTATCCATCCTGTTGAAAAGTTAATAATTATAAAAGCAACCTTTTTTATATAAAGATGAAGTGTCTAAAATGTACAGAATAAAAAAAACAGAGCAATCTTAATAATCTTTTTAAAAACTTAAAAGTGAATTCGACTGTTTTTCGGATGTGTGTGTGTGTGATGTTCATCCAAAACAAAACTATTGTAATTTGAACACTTTCAATTTTTTTTTAAACCAGCCCCTCATATGTACATGTTAATTTAAATTTGCTACATATAAATATTAGAAGTATCAGTATGAATTTTCACTACCTACTTTAAAAACATCTGGTTGAAATAAATATTCTAACTTTATCTGAGAGAAATTTGGATTTTTGACAATGAATTGACTTATATAACATTTAAAACATTGATAAATCTCATTCTTGCAGAGATCAGTCTATATCAGGAAGTGTATTGGTTTTTCATAGAAAATATTTCATTAAAATGAAAACTTAATAAAAGTAAAATGTTTTCATAGCATAACAAGAACCAGGGTTGTTTGGTTTAAACCACGCCTGTTTTAACCAAGTGGTTTTTTTGGGAAAAAAAAAACCATGTGGATTTATATTCATAAAACCACGTTGTTTTAGGAATATAAATCCAAAAACTCTACCGGTTGAGTGGAAGGCAAACAAAAAAGTGTGGATGAGAGCTAAAATCATGGAAGAGTGGCTTGTTCCCTTTAATGCCAGAATGAAGAAACAAAAATGACATGTCCTGGTATTTCTTGACAATGTGACTTGTCATCCTCACATTAAGCTTTTTAATGTTAAACTGGTTTTTTCCCTCCACCTAGCACAACTAGTGTTACACAGCCAATGGATCAAGGAGTGGTTCGCAACGTGAAAACAAACAGAGCTTTGTAATGCAATCACTCCTGGCAAAGATGAAAAATGCATCAAGTTTAACAGAATTAACAAAATCTATCAACCTACTTGATGCGATATTATGGCTTACGAAAGCATGGAAAAAAGTTGATAATGAAACCATAACTCGCTGTTTTGTGAAAAAGAACTTCCCTGGAGAAATCAATTAAGTAGAAGAATCAGTCAATCATGAAATTGATAATCTACAAGACACATTAGATGCAGCAGCAAAAGTAGGATTGCATACAATACACTTCGTAACAGTGGATGATGAACTAGCAACGGTAGCATCGTATAAAAACTGTATTGGAACAAACCCAATTTTGAAGGTTATCTGATTTCCTTCAAATAGAAGAAATGCCATAACAGACTATTATAATGGACAACTCCCTCTTTATTAAAGGTAGCTGAACAAAAATGTAATGAAAAAAACATGAATCACATAAATAAAATCAACTATTAATTGGAACACAAGCAAGTCATTTGATCATTTTTTTTACACCACAATCATTTTGATCATTTTCAGCACACAAAGACTGATTGGATTGAGACCTACAAGTTTATAGCTGTTCTACATTTTTTCTTTCTTCCATGTCTTTTGCTGACAGGTTGATAGACCTCACTTTGACAGAGGACTTCCTCTGGTAGCAATGTGCTTTTGTGATCCTGTGTCACAAAAGGCTCTGACAAAGACTAATTGGGGTATCAAACTTGTAACACCTCCTAACATCCTTTGGTACAATAGTTGAGTATCTTATTGACTTGGTCAACCCGTGCCCCATTAACAAATCATTCATTTAAGCCAAACAATATTCATATTCAATATATATATTACTTACATCAGATGGTTCAATAATTGCTATATTGCCTTTTCCAAACTTAGCAGACAACTTTGCAGCCATTGTAATACCACCTGTTCCACCACCTGCAATTACCAGCTTATAAGATGTTTGTTCACAGACTGCTGAAGTATTCAACCAGATAGAATTGTTAAACATGTGTGTGACATGCTTTGTCCAGAGAATGCGTTTCAAGGTTGACAGCATTTTATTTCAATGTAACACAGGCAGATCTATACTGAAACTAAAAATAATGAAATTATGGAAACTGATACATTAAATTGAATTAAAAAAAAACAAACAAAACTATTTAATGAGAATAAAACATTTTTATTCTCTATTAACTAAAACACACTACTATCTAAATTTCATTAGGGTGGGGAGCTCAAATATCGCTCACCTAAGCCATCATTTTAATTACAGGACTAATTCATATGCAATTTATGTAAAAATTGTTCTATTCTATAGTCCAGAGTGTTATTTAAAAATAAACTGAATTACAACTTCAACAGATAATTTTAACACACCCAAAAACTTTTTTTTGCAACCTCTAAATTTTTCCTATTAAAAAAAGTGTTCCTAATATCGCCTATATCTAAAATGGGTTGAAATAAAGTTTAATTTATGTTATGATTATTACTTTCTTTATTAAAAGTGAAAATTAAGACACAACAAAATTGAAAGTAATACAAGACAATTTTTTTGTACTTTTAGAAATATAATTAACGTACCTTTTTAACACTTATCTTAAATACAACATAAAAAAAACTTAATAGCATTCTATACAAACATAACATTTTGTTTTCTTTACTTTTCTCTCATCACATTTTTCGTGGGGCCATTTGTTACATATCAAACATTTTAACCATGTTTCTCTATGAAAATCATTTGAGTAGAGTCCTCCACAAATCGAGCATTGGGCATCATTATCTTCTTCGCCACAACTGCTGTCGTTGTCGTCAGTTGACACATACGGAGATTCTTCATCTTCTGAAGAGATCCTTCTTTCTTCCATTTTTCTGATTTGCATTTTTTCGGAGCTAGTCCCTTTACAGTTTTGCCTGATGTTTTTGCCAGTGTCTTGCTAGAAGTTGACGAACTTTCAAGTGATATCGTGCTTTTTCCCCCTTTTTTTCTTTTCTAGAGATAAGTCAGGGTATCTGTTGAAAAAAGAGGGAGGCATTTCGTCATTCATATTCGTCTTCGGCGTCGTTGGGAACGGACGTGCTATTATCGCGCTCCGCTCACCGACCAATAGAAGACGTTTTATCCGAAACCGTTGCCAGGGGATTACCGAAATATTACCGTCACGCCAGTGCGCCATTTTGTGTCTTTCTTTGTGTTTTTCTTCGTTCTCGTGAGTTTTACTTAGCGTGTTGTTTATTTTTGGGTCATATTCTGCGGTGATTTTCTTTTTTTCAGTGCACGTTGGATTGTGAGATAAGTGGTTTTTTTTTTATTATATTGCTCTCATTTTTTTTAAATTTTCGTTGTGTATTTTCGATCGACTTTAATTTATTTTTCTCGTTCGCATTTCATTTTCGTTGTTTTTTCGCCAGGTTCGCTCGCTTCTTTGATATAAGTTCGTAGGTTTTTGGACGTTAGTGTTAACAAACAGTGTATACTTTTTCACGGGTACTCTCAATAACTTTGTTTTCCTTTTATTTGGGCCTATTGTTGTAGTGTAAGTGTGATGAGATAGTTAGCTAATTCTAATAAGTATAAATTGTACTTCGTAGCTTAATACTTTTTTTAGAGGGTGTTGTATTCTTTATATACATATTTATTTTATTATTCTTGATTTAGTGCTGAGCATTCTACTTTACGTAATTTTTTCGTATAATCTCTTACGTATATTTTGCATAGTAATGTATTTTACATTATTTTAAATTCCAGTTAACGTTTCTCATTTTCCTATTTTTAAGTATTATTATTATTATCTAGCTTTAGCAATAGTGTTAGTATGCCTCGACCTCGACTAGTGTTGTGTAGAGCTTGCGACGGGAGGTTTCCCTGGTCTAGGGGTATAGTAGCTGATAGTTTCAATTGTAAAGGGTGCTTGGTTAGGAAAAGGCTGGAACTCGAGGTCGAAGCTTTATGGGAAAAAGTTAGGGTGCTAGAGGGCCCGGTTATAACGGAGCCTCTGGTCGTCGAGCCACCTGTTGATGAAGAAGCAATCTCCACGAACAACGACATTTTAGAGGGCGAATGGGTGGTCGTGGATGAGGTAGAGGGGGATAGTGATAGGGGTTTAATCATCGGCGATTCTATGGTTAGGGAACTTGGGAACCGAGTGTGTAGGGATTTTCGGGGTTTCGAGCGCTGTTGTCTTCCTGGGGGAAGATTGGCAACGTTCGAGACGTTTTTCATCGCCGAAAGTTGCCCTTGCGGGTGATTCTGTGGGTGGGAACAAATCAGGTAGGAGCGAATATTAGTGAGTCTCTGTCAGAATACCGGGATTTACTATTATCCGCTAGGGAGGGGGGTTCAGATGTGGCAGTGATTCCAGTGCTGCCAAGGGGTAGTAGGGGATATAGGAGTAGGATCCACCAATTCAATATAGGCCTGAAGGACATTTGCTCCTCACTTGGGGTCACGTTCTTGGAGCTTCCCACATTTACCGATAGGTGGCTTCGTTCGGATGGGATCCATCTAAATAAGAGAGGGGTCTGGGAGGTTTACGATAGTCTTAGGTCAGGTTTTTTACTCCCAGACCACGTAGTCGGGAATGCGGGTTAGTTAATGATAATCACAACAGTACTGACTTGAAATTACCCACCTCTGACTTGGATGGCTTCTCGATTGACAACAAACCACCCGGCAAATTAAAATGTGTGTTAATAAATGCCAGGAGCTTGGGTAATAAGAAAGATTTTTTAGAATAAAGCGATAAGGGATAGTAAAAAGGAAGTTGAATCTAGGTTGGCAGATAACATTGGCTCTGACCCAAAATCATTTTTTCGATACGTCAATAATGGATGTAAGGGGACAGTTGGCCCCCTCTGGATAGGAGGCTCTAAGGTAGAGAGCAATGTAGGCATGTGTAGTGCTTTCAATGACTTTTTCGCGTCTGTTTTTAATGGAGATAATGATATTCGATATACGGGTGTTGCATGGGGTAATAAAACCCTCAACGATATTCAAGTAGAAGACGTGGAGGTCCTAAATCTTCTAAGAAATGTATGTGCAAGCAAAGCACCAGGACCAGATGATATCTATCCCAGGGTTCTCAGGGAAGGTGCTAATGAATTGTTGGGGCCAGTTGCACAGATATTCAGGAGTAGTGTTGCTGAGGGTATCGTCCCGAGAGATTGGAAACTGGCTAACGTTGTTCCGATATTTAAGAAGGGTAGTAGAGAAGTGGTGTCTAATTATCGTCCAGTGAGTTTGACGAGCTCCCTCTCGAAAATTTTGGAAATTATCATCAAAAGGCAGTTTGTGAAGTGGATAGACGAGAATAATGTATTGTCGGATAATCAGCATGGGTTCAGGAAGGGGAAGTCATGTGTAACTAACCTCCTTTGCTTCTATGATTACGTGACTAAGGCTTTGGGTAAGAGCAAAAATGTCGACATTGTTTACCTTGATTTCCAGAAGGCATTCGATCGGGTCCAACATGGCAAACTCTTGAAGCGTTTACACGAGATTGGAATAGGGGGCAACTTGCTGAATTGGATAGAATCGTGGTTAAGAGATAGGTCACAACGAGTTATGGTGAACGGGGAATTCTCTGGTTGGACAGACGTCACAAGTGGGGTTCCTCAGGGAAGTGTCCTTGGCCCCATACTTTTTTCACTTTTTATCGACAAACTCGATCAGGGTATCGATGGAATTACTAGCAAATTCGCAGATGATGTGAAGCTAATGGGGGTAATCGGGAATGAAAGCGATAGGGAGTTGCTCCAGACCAACTTAAACAAGATTGCAGCATGGGCAAATGAATGGGGCATGACGTTTAGCGTAGATAAGTGCATGGTCGCTCATTTTGGTTCGAACAACCCATGGTTATCTTACGAGTTGAATGGTGTCACTATCCCGGATGCAACTAGAGTCACCGATTTGGGAATTCTCATTGACGAGCGACTTAAGTTTTCTGAACATTGTTCAGCGGTTGTCAAAAAAGCGAATAGAATGCTTGGTCTCATTTTCAAAAAAGTCTCTTCGCGTTCTCCTAAAGTCATTCTTCCGCTTTTTCGAGGCTTAGTTCGTCCTGGACTGGAGTATGCTGTAAGGTTTTGGAGACCATACCTACAGAGGGACATAGACTTGATTGAAGGGGTGCAGAGAAGAGCTACACGTGTCCTTATTGGCACACAGGGCTTGAGTTATGAAGAGAGACTTCATTTTTTGAATATGTTTACATTGGATGAACGCAGGTGTCGAGGAGATATGATCGAAGTGTTCAAAATTTTCAATGGGATGGATAGGATGGACCATGAACTTTTAGTACACCGCCAATCGACTGCTTTTACAAGGGGACACCAGTATCGATTGGTGAGGGACAATGCAAGGTTATGGTGTCGCAGGGAATTTTTCTCTAATATGGTTGTTAATAAATGGAATAGCTTACCCTCGGAGGTAGTAAATTGTAACACAATTGACACGTTTAAAAAGAAATACGATAAACATGTTGGGGTAAATCGAGAAGCTATCCATTCTTAGAATAAGACAACCATAAGTATTCTTTATGGGCATTGTATAATATTTTATCATGTGTATATATTGTTTATAATTTGTGTTAATTGCATTTTTAATGGGGTTGCTGTATTTTTGAAACATATGACATCCATATTTTTATGGGCATCTTTTTATCAGCCACCTCGTTGGGCATTTTGCCTGTTGTGGCGTTGTATTTGTATTTGTATTTGTATTTCCCACCTGAACTTTTTGTTCTTCAGAAAATGGATGGCATGAATTATTTCTATTGGCAAGTTGAAATTCCATCTTTTTTTACATCCTTTACTGTAAGTCCATAATAAGTTTCATCCATTTGTATAAATAATACTCAACAAATTGATCTTCTACATAAGGCGATAAAAAATGTCTTCATCCTAGTGGCACATCAAGCAATTTTTGAAGTTCATCTTCAGGTTTTTTACGTAGTCTTTTAATGCAGATCCAAATACTTGAAAAGCTTCTGATGCTTTCAATAGTCCCATCGCTATTTTTTACTGCTATATTACATCTTTCATTTTAATCTTGCTACACATCTTTCTATGTGACATCTAAAAAAAACCTACTTAGAAAGTGTTCATAATATCGCCTAGGGCGATAATGGGAACACTCAATTAGGAACAACCTAACTCTCAAACATGGCGGCCTCCACCCTCGGAATCGAATCTCAAACCAAGAAACAGACTACACCAAAAGGTAGCCTTTTACGGTCGCTATCACTGCCTCAAATGATATAATGCTATCACTTGAACTTTATTGATTGAACTAAAACTAATGAAACATGTTTATTAACTCATACACGAAAATAAGAAAAAATTCCCAGACAGAAGAAAAAACAACACAGGTGCGTCTAATCAAGAAGAAACCATGGTAGGCGATATTAGGAACATAGGCAATAATTGGGCCCCTTACACTGTATCTAAATTTTCAGTGTTTCAAAACTTTATATTCAGTTGAGTACAGTCCGCTTACTTGAAGACTCTGCTTATAGCAAGACTTGACAAATCTGAGGAACTTGGAAGTCACTGTGACTAAAAAATCCACATTGATGTCCAAAACTTTATATATATGATTACACAAAAAAGGTAGTTACTAAAGTAAAAAAAAATATTTTCGACTGATTTTCTGGAAAAAATATGCTTGGCTCCTAATAAATTTGGCTGGCACCTAAATTGTTTTCAATTTGTCATCTCGTCTTTTTTTTTTTAGAGCAAAACCTTCTTGGATGCAAAATTTATCTCATAGAGGCAATGTTAGAGTTCCTTGCTTATTAATTCATTTAAAAAGTGTTACCAACTTTTAGCAAGATAATGCTATAAAAGCATGGGTCACTTAGGGATATGTCCTGAAAAGAAAAAAAGATGGGCACAAAAGGAAAAGATTGAAGTTTGTTAGAAAATATGAGCAATATATGAGTATATTGCCTATCATTCACTCGTTTACAATATGTATATTGTAAATGAGTGAATGATAAGCAATATGCCTATGAAATATTAAGCATGAGCCCTGGAAGGATACCATCACTCATATCTCCAACTCCCCTAAAAGACCAGGCTTTTCTAGCTTTAGATTGACTACTGGACATTTCTTGGCTGCTCACCTGACCATATTACAATGGATTGAATGAACTCTGTAAGTTACTACATAGATGAAAAATAACATGTCCTGAATAGGAAACTATTTGAAACCTATTACAGTCTATGTTCATTATAACGACTCCACATTATAGCAACCATTCCATTATTTTATCAGCCATCTTTTTATCAGCCACCTCGTTGGGCATTTTGCCTGTTGTGGTGTTGTATTTGTATTTGTATTTGTATAATGACCTGTAAAATAAGTCCCAAATTCTTTCATGTAACTACTACTCTATATATTATCCATTTGATATAACGACCACCTGATATAACATAATTTTTGACGGAGCGGAAGGAGTCGTTATAACGAGCGTCGACTGTATATTGGTAACTGTAATGGAATGGTCATTATAATGCACATTTATTATAATGAGTGTCAACCATAATTAAATGGAAGAGTTGATAAACTTTGCCCAATAATATTAAGAAGACACCAACGAATAAGGTAAATACACGAAAATACAAAAATCTTAATGCATTTCGACACCAATGGGTGTCGTCTTCAGAGGAAAAGTTTCCTCCTTGGGTAGAATAGCAAATCTTAATGCTTGGTTGCTCAGTGGAAAAAAGTATGTCTGTTCACTTCAAACGTCATGGTCACCACAATGTTTTTATTTTTCTTCCATATCTTGTGTGTATTCAAATATTCCGTAATTTTCCACGGGCTGTAGCAGTTCCAATTTTATGAGGCGAGTCCTCCAGTACTTCATTTCTTTACTTCAACCTGTTTTTCATATCCTGTTTCTGCTCAGACAATTTCATTTTTTGCGTACATGCATTACAAGCCATGACACCAACATCCAGCAGCAGGGGTCCCCAGGCCAAACTTTCTCACTGGCTACTCCACAGTGAATCTAGTGTCTGCCACAATGAGGATAACTGAATCAAGAATGAGCAGTACGCTTTTGAACCAGGTTTTCAAAACTTCATCTTCATGTCCTTGTGATAATCCTCACAGACATGTCGCTGTATTCTAATTTACCTGTTATTGGCCAAATCTGGGTCCTTTTTGAGTGAAAGTGGGTCCCTCTTGAAAAAAAATTAAAGTATGCCCTTCCCCCATCATTCATTGGTATCCTTGTGAAGCAAATAATTCATTTCTAAAAACATGTTCAATCCAAAGATTCACTGAAAAAAAGATTAATTTACCAGCTTATACCTAGGTTCTTTTACTTTCATTCTCTCCTACTGCAGAACACGTCCCATGGGATGTGTTTATCAAACTTTTATGCATCCTTTTCCGAAATTCCAGGTTTTTGGCATGCTATAGCGTGTCAGCAGCATCTCTGCCTTAGACTTTTTCGCTAAAACAGAGCTGCAAGTTCTTTGGAAATGCGTATATTCTCAGAGATAAGTGATCCCCCTCCAGTGTATGTCAAAGCGCATGAGTAAGAAAAAAAAATCTTGTTAACAGCAACAAGCCCCTGTATGCTGTTTATAATAGTCACTGAGTAGCTGCAAAGAAATAAATTTTTTAATGGTTTTCTCACACAAGATAGACATGCACAGCTTTTCAAACTGTGTTCTCCTTTGTGTAATATTTGAAATAACCATCATTTCATTGTTCATTGTCTAATGTGTCCCTATATAGCAGCGGTTCTCAACAGGTGCTTTGTATGCACTCTCCAGGGGCTCCGCGATCACTCGAAGAAAATATAAAAAAAGTTAATTTGAAAAAAATAATTATAAATATTTTTAAATAATAAAAATAAATGAGTAACTTTGATGAATAAATAAAAAATAGGCATAAGGGGCTACGACATAGAAATTACAAACTAAAAAGGGCTCCGTGAGTCAAAAAAGGTTGAGAACCGTTGCTATATAGGATTATTTTTCATCAGGTTGTATTGTTCCTATATATATATTCTTTAACAAATATATATATATATATATATATATATATATATATATATATATATATATATATATATATATATATATATATATATATTCAGGAACAACTTTGCCTTTTTTGTCATGGCTTCTGTCTTTAATGGTCATGAAATATCAGGTCATTATTTCTAACGACCTCAATTTGAAATTTTCTTCAAGTCCCAAATGCGTTGCTTAAAATGCGACGGCAACACATGATATTATTCTTTGTTGTCATATCGGTTTATTATTTAAAAAAAGTCTGGGTTTTATTTTCTTTTATACAGAGAATATTTATTTATCTTATTTATAATATTGTTGGTTTTTGCTTTTGTTACGTTTTCTATGCTGGTGTTTTTTCTTCTGTCCATAGCATCAGTTATGACCTTGGCCACGTTTCGTCGGGCCGTCAGACATGTTTAGCGCCGAAAAAGAAGTTGCCAAGGGGATCTGGATTATACTGCAGCTGTTCCAAGAGGTGAAATGTTCTTTAACCAATCATTTTGAGTATTGCACACATGCTTTTGTTCACATCAGGACCAAAGGTAGAATGAACAGAGAATAGAATGTTGTTTCGTTTCTTTTATTATTTTTTATCATTATTTTTTCATTTCAACAGCTACAGTATGAAAAAAAATTATGAAACCAAGAAAAATGTAAAAAAACATGACCTGCTTCACTCTCGGCAACTTCTTGTTAGGTTTTTCGACATTTTTCTTGCCAAAGAAAAAAATCGCCAAAAAGGGATAATACTATAGCTGTTCCATTATTTTTTATCATAGTTCTTTTTTTTTTTTTTCGTTTTAACAGCCATAATATAATCCCTTTTTTCCTCATAGTATAATACTATACCAGGAACAAATCAAACAATTCTCCATAAAAACCTATGGGAAATCACGTTTTGGCTAATGAATGGGATTCCTGAATGAATTATAATTATCTCCATTAGCCGAGATGTGACTATCAATATTTTGTTTCTTTACACAATAAACTAACTGAAAAAAGTCTGTGAAATAATTAGCCTACACAAACCTATCTCATATGTGGGTAGCATGTGATCGATTACATACTGTACTCGCTACACATGCTCATTGGCGAGAATGGTTGTTGGCTCAACGGCAAATTGCTATTCTTTGAGTATTTAAAAGTATATAGTGTTTTTTTTTGCAAGAAATCACAGATTGCAATTCGCTATAGGATCATGTGTGTATTAACAGGATGACAATATTTTTCTCAACTTTAAGAGATAACACTAAAATGGAAATTAGAATCGATAAGCAAGCATGATAGTTGATTTCTTTTAGGGTTTGAAAAAAATCTGTAGAATATTGAATTTGCAATAAGAGAAAATAACCTGATTTCTTAACTATTGAAATAATTTGATTTCGTGAACAACTCGAATGACGAAAAGAAAGACCAGTAATTAAAGTAGTCGCAATTAAAGGAACATGTCATTGATGTGATATTTTAGCACAGAAATCATCATCAATTAAAGATTATTACAATATTTACCTTAGCAAGTTAGTTTTGAAATGGCAGGAACTTCTTGCATGGATGATGATGATGTTGTGTGGTAATTGTATGAGACTTGATGTTCTGACCATATTTCATATATAAATGGCCCTGTCACAAGGATTATGGTTTGATGACCATATTTTTTCGGGAAAAATACGGGAAGTTCAGATTTCGGGAAAATACGGGAGATCGCCGATTCTCGCTAAAGCACCAAGCTTATATTACTAGATAAGGTGGCCATCCGCTCCATGCAGGAGAAATAATACTTCTTTCCTCCATGCATCCACCCATTATTTCTTCGGACAGTCCCGGTTGTTTTTTCGGCCATCTCGACTTTTTTTGCAAAAATGTCTCGGTTTTTCCCGTTTTTAAACACAGCCAACTCGAATTTTTATTCTTCATTAAAATGAAAAATTATTTTTCGACTTACAAATTACATTACGATAGCTACAACTATAAATACGAATATTGATCTCTTGTTTGTCGTGGTGAACCTTTTATTTCGCGGAATTCATTTTAATCTACTGCAATTTGCAGTAGTGCTTCATTTCCCACCATTGGGATTATATGTTATTTTAGAAATATTTGGCAACTTTGTTTACCTTTGGCACCATTTTTGGCAATAACTGGCAATGTCCAAGATTTTCCCGTATTTGGGATCCCAATTTCCATGGCAAAACTAGCAAAACGTTTACTCGTTATTAAATCATTCCGTTAGTGAAGTCATATTTACATTCGGTCATCAGGTGTGACGTTATACTGAGGTCTGACTGAAAATGAAATGGCGTCGGAGCCGGGAAAGCTGTGGCACGTTGCAAGGAGCGGAGCACCTCTAGATTCAAAAATAAAAATTTGTTATAATAAGCATAAAGTTCTAGTTGTTTCCCAAATATTGAACACATGCCCCCCCCCCCCATCCTGGAACAGCCCTAGGCTGGGATCTTTTGCCTGTCCCATAGACCATACTTTCAAGAGCCTCTTTATGATGAATTTATATAGCGAGAAAAAAACAAAAATGATGAGAAAAATCGTCCCAGGACTCCCAGGCTCTGTCAGCCTCCACCCTTATGGGGCCATGATTAAACAAGGGAAAAGTGAAAAATCCGCGTTTGCCGTCGATACGTTTTGAATTTGTTTTTCCTCCTGGGGACATGGGCGGAGATACGGGGGTGCGTCCCCCCCACCGCCAAAGGTGGAGTCGACTGATCTAATGTATAAATGTATATGTGAATTGACATCATTGTCATCGTGTCCCCTCCCCAGACTTCCAAGTCTATCTTCCCCTATGCCTGGGGAGGGCCTATTTTGTTGAAACTATTGAAAGTCTTTAGCCGCCAATAAAGAGGCATTCCTGTAAAGCCCCCACACCCCACCTCTCTTTCTCTAAATTTTCATCTGAGTGAAGACTTTTTTTTTTTTGCCCCAGGAATGCAATGGGTGCATCAATAGGAAAGGAGATCCAAACACACATGCTTACATCTGTGCTACTCACCAGTGGCCAAGCCGCAAAACTTCAAAGTGGAATTACTGGTGAGTGTTGGGGAATTTTTAGGAAATAAAAAAACACCTTCCACCATTGGAGCTACTATTTATGACCAGCTGTAAAACCCTTAAAAATCTCTAGCAGTCCAAATATAACGATGAAGGACGTATTAACCTGTTCTCAGAAATGAACGAAGTAGTTGACATATGCAATGGCAAATGTCAGCGACTAATCAGTGAAGTATCTGCTGTATACAGAAAATATTGTGTTTTGAATCGGTCATCAATGACTGGCACATGACTGGCGGTATAATGCTTTCTTTACACGAACGCGGTGAATTACGTTACGAGTTTTAGTTGTGATTTTTTACCAGTGTCGTATAGGTTCACAAATCTAAATCTTTGTTACGAATTTGGAGAAAATTTTTCAAGTTTTAGAGTGGAAAAATCGCAAGCTCAAGGTTTGAAATTCACAAAGTTACACAATTTACATAAGCATCTATCGTGAATATACCGCAATGAGTGTTTCTCACAAAATTTGACAATTTTCTGCTCTTCAGCTGACTTTTATGGTGAGTTACAATGTACGCAGAATTTCTTTTTTATATCACTACCTTCTTTCTAGCTAAGATAAAATACAAAATTCAATAAAATAAAATACATTTTTCATTAAAGTATTAATAAAACGTGCTGACACCACACTTATTAATTAAGTCAGCACAAATAAATTCAAATGTATGGGAAGATTATCATTTCCACTGTGAATGAAAACTTCGTATTTGGAAACTATGCAAAATTATTCTATGAAATTGAATATAAAGACCTTTCGATTGATTTGTGATCAATCATACTTTCCAATGAGGATGTTTGATTCAGTTGCTGATGAAATGCTTCATTGATACGTACCTATTTTGAATTCTGTGCGTTATTAATACAGTCCCAAAAAGGAACAAGTTCTAACAGTCCGTTAAGACCGTAAGATAATGATGCATTCAACTCATAAATTGATTAAAAAGGTTTTAAATTAATTAATCCATTTGTGTGTGAATATTTTTAACTAATTAATAGATTTGTGTATGTGAGAATAGCTTTAATTAATTAATAAATTTGTGTATGTGAATGGTTTTAATTAATTAATCAATTAATTTGCACGCAACTAAAAAGTAATTGATTGTTTGTTAAATATTTATTACCTTATGAACGAGTAAACTATTCCAGACCGGGCCGTAGACTCATAGAAATTTGATTCAAAGGCCGAGGTTTGGAAAAGGTTTGAAAACCACTGTTTTAGGATAATTTTTGGGCTCTCAGGTTATGTTTAGCCCTGCTCAACAACTCTCACTACTTTCTTGGGATGGATGTCATACCCCCTCCAAGGGTAGTGCTGACAGGGCTCCAGCCTGGGGTCATAACAATTACTCGGCGCGCGGCCCACTATTTAGAGGGCTAAGGAGGGTGACGTCGAAAGAAATCCATTATTGTGTTTTATTTTTTACATCATAAATTTACTGAACCGGGGGGGGGGGGGTAATTTGATCTAGAAACTCACCAAAAATCCCAGCTTATGGGTCGGCTAACATTCTTAACTTTTACGCTGATTCAAAGTGATGATTGACCACAAATCAGTATCATTTTAACGCATGGGCTCCTCGGGCATGGCCCGGAAGCGTTAAGCGAACAGAACAAAAATCAGAACTGCTCGATATTTTCCGAATTTGCTAGGTAGGGCCTCAGAAAAATCACTTGGCCAGGAGTCCCATGATGCTCTTATGACGGCCCCGCGACATTTATGGATAAAAGTGGAACTAACAAGCAATGTGTGTGCGCATAAACACGAAAACCAGAGGTTTAAAATCGTCTGTTCTTTATTAGGGGTGCTTGGAGGTCAGTGAGCTTTAGTGAGAAAATAATCAACTCATTATTCTTATATTATACACTGAGTGGCCACATTATCATGACTACTTGATAGTTTTAAGAAAATGAACTATGGCGTCACACTGTTTCCGCTAAAGGGCTAGGCTGTCATAAAGAAGGAAAGCTTCCGCAACTAGAGGGAATCAAGCGGGTCTGCTGCCACGGGCACCGGACCAGAGGAGAAGTAAATTTCACCTCTTTACCTCTCATTCAACATTACAAGGAGGGCGCTAAAATGCGTGATTGTCCCGTGCTGACCAAGTATCTATTTAGTTGCGGCCCTAATTGTACAGGTTAGTGGTTCTTAACCAGGGGTGCGGAAAAGCATTTTTAGGGTGCAAGATGGAGAAAAAAAATTGTAACATGTTGATTGATTATTCGGAGAAATTAATTCTGGATTAAAATTTTAATTTTTAAATTGAAAAATACAAATCGCACACCTACATTTTGACGACTCATTTTTTAGCTTTTGCTTCCAGAAATGTGTTGCGTGAAATTTGAATGTTTCCAGCTTGAAGGGATTTAGAGGACACACTCATATATACAATTGGCACATGCTTTTGCTAAGTTTTTTTTTCTCTTTGCGACACCAGATCCATTTCTTTCGATCTCAATTCTACGAATGATGGTAATTTAGTGCAACATGCTTTCATTAAAATATGAGCCAGCGCACGTATTCAAGTGCACTTTCAAAATTCTGATTTAGAACAATTTTTGTGTGCTCAGTTGGAACCATTTCCGAAACTTGGGAAGACCGCTTCGCAAACACTTCTACCATTCGCTACCACCTACATGGGGTTTTTGCATCACGTTTGCTGATGAAAAGAAAAACCATGAATCACTGGAATGCAAGTCATAATATGCTAGCAGGTCCCCTCTCAAAGAGAAAACCTAAATTTCAATATAATTATGAAAAAACCATAACAAATTATTCACTAAAAATCGATATGTAGTGAGCGTATTTTAATTTTTTTTTGCGTTGATAACTGTGTACTTTTTTCTTCAACAAATTAGTTTTGTAATTATCTTTTAACTTTAGAATTTTTCAACTATCAATCAATGAATAATCAATGTAATTAAGTGAGAAACTTAATTTTTTAACAAATAGTCAACACATCATTCAAGGGAGTGCGGGAAGATAAATTGAACTGGATTGGGGGGGGGGGCGTGCGGAGTGGATAAAGGTTAAGAACCACTATTCTGAACCTTTGGAAGACCAATATCAATTATGTCAGTACCCACAACTCGATTCAAGACACAAAGAAAGCATTCACGTCAAAATTTGCGGTCGTGTCCACAACAACACACACAGCGTACCCAATTTTTTTTCCCTCAGAAATGGAAACCAATGATTTTGAATTAAAACCATTAAATTTTTTAAAAAAATTCTTAAAAAAAGGACTATGGACTATGGCGAATTCTGTCTTAATAGCTTAGTTGGTAGAGCACTCGTCCGGCAAACGAGAGACCGGGGTTCGAGTTCCCATCAGGGCAGAGATGAAATTTCCTTCCCTGAAACACCGATATTTTTCCAGTCTTCCGTATCCGTTGTTTTAACAGCGGAGAGTGACGTCTTTCTACGTATTTCAGCAATATAGTAGACATTTTTGTTCATCGACGATGGCCCGTATTTAGAATCCCAATTTTCAGTATCTTTCTCGAGGAGATATGGTCAGTATTCCTAGGTTGGTCCAAAGATGTAAAAATAATACAAATACAAAGGTCATAATAGACAAAATGCCCAATGAGGTGGCTGAAAAAAGATGCCCATAAAAATATGGTTGTCAAAATTAAGTCAAAATATTCAGATATTTTTAGTTAAAAAATAAGTCAACTCAAGTAAATTTTTGACAGGAAATTTGTTAAGGATCTGGCAACTCTGAAATTCTTGAAGCAGTCTTTGGTTTTATTTCATCACTTTCGCTGTGCAAGTAGGTTGTGCTTGGTCCGAGAAAATTTCCTCTGTCCTAGAAATATTTTGATAACAACCACGAAATTCTTTGAAGAACATGAATCGAAATTCAAGAGTTGATTGATCTCCAGATTATTGTTTTCTCTGCGATGGTTATTGTTGAAATATTTGAAAGTCACCGTGAGTATCTCAATTCAGTCTCCAACATTATATTATATACAGTGGATGAACCCATATGAACTTGGTAACTAGTTCGTAAATAACAGAGACGATGAAAAAAAGTGTGGGGATTAAAAAATGAGTTGGTCATTCACCGTTATTGATGATTTTCATAAAAATCACTTACTAACATTTTGCTAAGAATAAGATTCCATGGGATTGGTATAGGATAACATTTCACTTCTTTGACTTGGCTTCTCTGAAATATTTTCAAGGATGGTGGAACTACTTGTTGTAAAACCTATTTCTGTTTCTGATCTTTGATTAGAGGACTCAATGTAATTTTGTGAATCCCATATTTTCTCTTTGTCAATTTCTGTCTTTGTGAGAGTTTGCACAGTAATTTCTTCCAAAATATATATTTTTTCATCTACTGTCAAGCACAATCTTTTCCGTTTTGTTGGCATTGCAAAGAAGAAAGTACCCCAGTATCATTAAGATATTCACAACGATATCATTAAGATATTCTTACCAATACCGGTCCGACATTGAATGAATGCCAAATGTTAGAAAGAGGTCGGAAATTTTTACGTCTCAAATTTATCTGTTTACGTAGCCGTTCACTTCTCGTCCAAGGATGCCTGCTTGGGTTTTAACAAAAAAATTTAATTATAGTTTATATTATCATTTATTTCAAGTATTAATTTCAATTATAATATCATTTATTCATATTTTATATTTTTATTTATAAACAATAATAAAGCCATTATATCTAATGTATATGCCATTATGCTAATGTATTCTCTAATAATGTAATGTAAAATATCAGCTAAAAAATATCTTATTTTTGAAAAATTAATATGGTTATACCTCTTTGGTGGGTTATTATCATCAAATACCTCTTTTTCCCAGACCCTATTAAGAGCGTCCTGAAAAATCATGCTAAGCATAGGCGTGTGTAGAATTTTCTTGGGGGGGGGGGGGGTTAATTTTTTTCTTAAGGGGGGTTTAAGTTTTTCCTGCAAAATAACACAAATATCGGCTTTGGGGGGCCATTAGAACCCCAAAATGTCCCTTTGCATATGCCAATGATGCTAAGGCTTATTTTTGGGGAAACGTGGTATGTTCTGTGTCCACTTGACCCCTGCGAATATATCTATTGATGGGTCAACAACACTCATTGATTTGTTCTCCTGCCAACACATCACTTTGGATTTATGTCTGGGCGAAAATAACACTTTTGAATGCTAATACAGTATATGCCATGGATAATGTTATCATTTTCACAAAGTACGGAACAGAGACCAATATCATAACATGGGAAAAAAATTTGATGGTAGTTATCAGGATTTTGGTTTATATTCTAATTTTTTTTTGTCTTTTTTTACATATTTTGCAGCAAAGGTTGAACCAGACTCATTTCCCCCATAGGTTATCATTATCAGATTGCAAGAAGGCTCTTTTATTGACAAAAATTTCTGTACTCAGTTCACAATGTTCTAATTGGGCCATAATCAGGGGTCTGTCCAGCCAAAACATTGGTCCGTTTTCCCGACCCTTCACAAAATTCTGGATCTAAAAAATGAATGTTTCACAAAATTCTGGACCTGAAAAACGGACCCTTCACAAAATAAAAATTAATGAAACCATAAATTTAAAATTTCATTTCTTTTGTGATAGATTAGATTACTTTATTTCCCACAAAATTACTTATTTTTCACAAAATGAATGATCCTTTGCACAAAAATAAGGAAAATTCTCAAAAACAGGACCCTACAAAAAAGTCTAGACAGACCCCTGATAATAGCTGCTATGATCCATGTATGTGTAACGCTGCTTTTGCAATGGCTTTCCGCTGGTTATAGTGAAGACAAGTATGAGGTAAAAGTGGTGCTTTCTTCAGTCCCCTTAGTCAGTTTCTTTTAATTGACCATATTCACAGTTCCTAGAAAGGAAGAGTTTCACAAGGAGTCTATGGAGAACCTACCATACATCACAAGAAGTAATGTAATTCGTGATAGGCCAACACATTAGACAGTTCTATTCTAACTCCTCAGTTTCTGAAAAAAAAAGGATTTTAGCTGAACGAATTTTTCATTTCACTTTTTCCCCAACACAAAAAATTAGTAAGATTCAACATTTTTTAACTAGTTATGTGGGAGAGAAGAGTTGTCTCATTTTCATATGTACCATTTGACAAA
This sequence comes from Pholcus phalangioides, assembly GCF_987345545.1. NCBI lineage: Eukaryota > Metazoa > Arthropoda > Arachnida > Araneae > Pholcidae > Pholcus > Pholcus phalangioides. The sequence continues at coordinate 11,728,862 of NW_028301625.1, read as the reverse complement.
ACGAGACATATGGTCACAAAGCCATCTTAAGAGTATCATGGGCCTCGGGCCAATTGATTTTTCTGAGGCCCTACCAAACAACTTCTCAAAAATTTCAACCAGATCTCATATTTGTGAGGCCCCTCTTCGCTTTAGACCACCGGGTCATGCCTTAAGACTGTATGGCCATTGTACTTACTACCAGAATTTTTTTCAGATAGTTATTAATCGGGTGCTATTATCAGGAGCCCCAAATCCTGATGTGATCACATTAAGCGGCATGCACTGTACAATAGAAGCTTCTTTTTATGAACGTGTGCAGACTTGAAAACTTATTTGTAAATAGAAAAGACATTCTGAAAATTGACATTGTTTGGGACCAAAAGACTAATTTATGAAAACATGTTGGTTTGCAAATTTGATACGAAAATCGAGCTTTGACTGTTCATAGATGCTTAGTTATATTGACATCTGCAACATTTGTTTTTTTTTATGCATTATTTATAAAGTCCCTCCTCTTATTCCTCCTCATTTCTAGGTTTTTTTCTGGCAAAATAGTTCTGAACATAATTTTTTTATGTCAGCCAAAGAATTGAATTTCTCAGAGTGAAGAAAGACCTGTAGGTGTACCATTAAAGTACATTCCTGGTTTATTTTTTTGTTTTCCCAACAGATAGCTCATCAGCGAACAACAATAAAGAATGACAACTTTCTTTTTTCCACTTAAATCATTTATTAGCAGTGTTAAATTTTACAAGTAAAACATTTTAAGATTGAACATCATAATGAAAAAAAATGTATGGTTATTGAAACATTCTCATCAAAGCAGTTTGACGAGACATCCTTCAGGGTGTCTTTATCGCAGGAATCAATACTTCATTATTTGGCTGAACAGTTCAAGCGCTTGGAGCATCTCCTAGGGATGCAAGTCCTACAGGAACAGTGTTGAGAGTCCAGGGAAGATGTAGTTATGTCTCGAAGCTGGTCAGAAAGATCCCATCCTAGATGAGAGGCATCACCTCGAGCTTTTACATGGGGACTTTCACACAGGCAGAGAGATGGTGACCAGGAGGAGAAGTAAGACAACTTGGGAGGTGCTAAAGCACGCTACTGGATTATCAATACATAACGTAGAAAAAAATGCAACTCATCGCACAGCTTTCAGAATGAAGTGACATGAAATGCCACAGGAATGAAATGTGGTAGAATGAAACACAACTGTACATAGCACACTGCTGGTATATAAAGGGAAATTTTCCCATCACACATTATTGCAGGAACCAATCAGCTTTGAGAATCAGTGACACATAACATTTGACAAAATCTTATTTGAATATTTTTATGAAATAAAACAATTTTGTATAATTATAACATTCAGAATCTGGCAACACTGAAAATGTGGACCCCAGCCAGGTCTTCAATATTTACAACATTAGGCCTATTTAGCGTTTCCAAATTCCCAACATTTTGAAGCCATTGGGAACGGGAAATCATATTTCCCGAGAATTCTCTGGAATTCCCAAAATCACTTACCTACAGTTAAACCCCATTTACACAACTTCCTCCATTTATATGACATTATTTTCTTCCACTATTACTCTTTATACTTTTTAAATTTAAAATATTTCATTTATGCGCCCCACAACTTAAATTACATGACGTTTTCCCGACATGAATCCCAAATTTTATAATTACTTGATTAATATTATTATTATATTTATATTATTATAATATTAATGATTAAAACGTAGAAGGTTTACGAATCTTTGCGTTAAAAGGTGAATATTGGCACCCGTGCTGTACTCAACTCTCCTGGTGGCAGCCCTGGCATCTGTCCTGAATTTTATTAGTTTAGATATAGACTCTGAAAAACTTATTCAAAACTGATTCGATTTCATATTTTTCCTGTTGCAGATCAAATTAAATTTATGCATGTGAAATTTTATTCCCTCTAATTTTTCCTCAGTTAGGGTCGTTCAAGCAGATTTTTAGCCATTTTTGACCTCTTCCCTTGGCAGCAAAAGTCAGCAAAACTCTGATCCCTTCCTCTTGTCAGCAAAATTTCATCAGCTCTGCCCCCTACCTCATAACGTATATTGGGATCAGAGACATACGCAGGCTTGGGGGGGGGGGACACAAGCTTTTCTATGCCCCCCACCAGATGACAATCAAAAAGATTTTTGGTGCAAAAAATATTTTTAAAAAAACTAAAATTTCTGAAGAAAATACCTATATTATTATAATCAATTTCTGTTAATTTCAATGATATTTGAAGGTTCTCTATTCTTGTTACCTCGTAGGGAAAGAAAAACATCATCTGTCCCTTCTGTTGTCAGACTTTGAACAAAAGCTGATTCCATCCACTGACAGTTGATTGACAGGATGGGGGGAAGGGAAGGAAAACATGTTATCAAGGAAAGACTGTTCTACAGAGCTAGCTGCGCTTGTGTCAATGCAGAAATAAGAGGGGTTTTAAGAACCTGGAGATATTTCAGGATTGTGCCAAAATAAAGCAGATCCAGTTAGACAAGATATCTCAGGATTGTTGCTGTAATGGTTAATCCCATATGACAGTAAACATTTTTTACTTTTATAAAACGTTTCATAGATGGAAATATGATCCATCAAAATATTGAATTGTCTGGAGCCTATACATCATGGTGTTGGAAGATTCTTGCTTGTGAGCTATAGTCTGGGCACTTTGTTACCATGTTTCATCTACATATGTGACAGACATACTTCGCAGAGGAGTAAAGTCAATTAAATTGTTTTCACTTGATATTTTGATGCCTGTTTAATATTTGTATAACTATCCCTTTCTTAGTAAACAACATTCATTGTATGTTGAAACGTACCCCGGAGAACTTTATTTGCTCTTTTTTTCCCATTTATTAACTTAATTCGAAAAAATGAAAGGTGTGAATGATTGGAAACCAGCAAAAGCAGATATGATCTATATCCATAGAAAGGATATCATTTTGCATGAATTTAATAAAAAGGCTTCAGCCATTTAAGAAATCACTTTCCTATATAAAAAAAAGTTAATGCTAATTTGAAAACTGAAATTTCGAGTGTTTATTGATAATTGAATGGTTATTTCAACAGTCTTCAGCTGAAATGCACTGGCATCGTGTTTCACTTGTGTATAGTTAATAGTATAGTTGAATTGTAAAAGTCTAAAATTTCTCCAATATCTTGTTTCCAAATTTTTCTAACCACTCACAAGTTCCAACATACTGTTGATATATATATATGAGTATAATATAACTGTTTTTATACACCGCTGGCCACCGTAAATGCAACACCCTGAAGGAAGCATGCAAATAATATGAAATTTACAACATGCATTAGCGGAGGTGAGATATGCAAATGATTAGAATTTCAGCGCAGACGCACATCACGCGCGCATGTGGCGCCACTTCAAAGCGCTATTTAAGGCTTGGAGATTTCGACGATTTGAAGTACGGCAATTGTGTTTTTCTTGTGGTTTTTTCAAAAAAACGATCAATTATGCCTCGTAGAAAACAGCGATCATCTTTTGATCAAGTATCCGAGTTCGACAGAGGAAGGATAGTGGCCTACCGAGATTGTGGATAATCTTTCAGGGAAATCGGTAGTCGTGTTGGACGAAACCAAACAACTGTAATGCGGATATGTGATCGTTGGATGCAGGAGGGTACGACGGACCGACGTGTTCGATCGCATCCACCTCAGTGCACCACTTCACGTGATGACAGGCGTATTGTGCGTATGGCAGTGACGGATCGCTCAGCCACATCACAAACCATAGCACAGCACATTCAGTCTGTACCGCATCATCCAGTGTCTGCGCGTACCATTCGACGCCGTTTACAGCACAGTGGTCTGTCCGCAAGACGTCCATTACTTCGTCTACCCTTGACGCAGAACCACAGACGTCTCCGCCGCCAATGGTGCGATGAAAGAAGGATGTGGACGGCACAATGGAATGAAAGTGTCTTTACTGACGAGTCACGCTTCTGTCTGCAACACGACGATGGTCGGATTCGAGTCTGGAGACACCGTGGAGAGAGGATGCTGAACAGCTGCGTTATGCACCGCCACACTGGTCCTGCACCGGGTATTATGGTATGGGGCGGTATTGGATATCACTCTCGCACTCCTCTAGTACGCATTGCCGGTACTTTAAAAAGCCAGCGCTACATCTCCGAGGTGTTGGAGCCAGTTGTCCTTCCTTACCTTCAGGGCTTGCCCACAGCCATATTTCAACAGGATAATGCGCGACCACACGTGGCACGCATTGTCCAAAGGTTCTTCGTCAATCGCCAGATTGAATTGCTTCCCTGGCCAGCTCGCTCTCTGGATCTTTCGCCGATAGAAAACATGTGGTCCATGGTTGCTCAATGATTGACCCAGATTACATCCCCAACTGCCACACCAGATCAACTTTGGCAACGCGTGGAAGCTGCTTGGTCTGCTGTACCCCAACAACACATCCAAAGTCTCTTTGAATCAATGCCGAGGCGTGTGGCAGCGGTGATCTCCAACAATGGCGGTTACTCTGGCTACTGATTTTGGCAGGAACCACACTTCACAGAAGTCTATAAATTTAATCATTTGATGCTTGGTCAACATGTTATCTACAAAATAAATATTGTTGCGATATCTCTTGTCTTTCTTGGTGTTGCAATTTGGGTGGCCAGCAGTGTATATATGAGTATAATATAACTGTTTTTATATATATGAGTATAATATAACTGTTTTTATAATCTCGGCAATAACCATGCTCAATAATTGTATAGTGATGCTGAATCTAGAATAGTAAAATAATTTCAAAGGTAACATAACTTTTATGAATCCTATAATAATGATGAAAGTGTTGGATCTTTTGGATAATTCAAATATCCAGTATTGATGAATTTGAAAATTGGAATTATATATTTTGTCGTCATTTTGAACGTGAAGTTAAACAAGTTTGACTACATTAATTAGCCTATGATCAGTTGTGGAGGCTGGAGGGTTTATCTGGTTATTGTTTTTAACCTTCAGATGCTACTTGGAGGCTCAAGTGTATATCGCTAAAAATAGAATTTGAATGTGCATCTATGGGATGAATATCATTCCTAAGAAGTTAATGCTTTTGGGATGTAGTAGTTCATTTAATTTATGCCGATGCTAGATGAGCATGATTATCATGCAGGCTGAAGTTGACAACAACAAACAGTTGTCAGGTGAGTCCTGTTTTTCACGGAAAAACTGGTTTCATAATGGAAAAAAATACTTGTCAATGCTGCACAGTTTTGCCATTTGCAATTGACCAGCAGCTCTAGTTTATTCTTCATCCCCTAAAGCATAAACTTCTATGCGTGCAATTAATGTTCCTGTAATATCTGCCAGAAGCCAGAAAGCCTCCTCAAGAGATTTAAATGACTATTTTTCCATCAATCATCACTATTGCTTAAAAGAGCATGTTTTGCATTTTTTAAACCTTTGTAAAGCGAGTCATAGATGGAAATATGACCCATCAAAATTTTTCTGGTTGAGTTGTATGGAAATCATTCCGTAATTCTGTTGCTGTAAATTCTGTCATGATTGACATGCTTAAAAACAAATATGTAGGGATCAATTGAGAAGCTGTCAATTCTCTTAGACATAATACATTAAAAAAATCGCAGAATGTAATCTTTTTCCTTCTTTGCCTCAGAGTAGTGAAGATGAGCCCCATCAGCGGGGCAAACTTGTAATGCTATTGCCACCACACTGTGGGCCACCAGGATCTCTACCCATGGTGGTCCCACAGAGAACAGGGCACACCCAGACATCTCTTCTATCTACCAAAAACTTCCTGTCATTGAGTGTTCTTCCTTCTTATATTTTTCATCTTTATGTGGTATAGTAGATGGTAAAAAGCCCACATAACTCTGATGCATGATTTTTTCTGATGTATCATGTTTGATAAAGTAGCGTCCCATCTAACCAGAAATACAGTAACTCTTGTGATGTACATTGCGCATAGTTTCAAATTACTAGACATACCTCCAACAATTAATAAACACTTTTCAAAACTTGTCTTGATAAATTTCTTTATATGGGAAAACAAATCTTCTATACATATAGAAATGTCCTCTCCACTTGTCAATACAAGATTCATTGAGAGGCTGGTTATTTGTGGAGGTGAAGATTACAAGGAAGAAAATTCATCACTGCCCCCACGGGGACTCAAACCCCGGTCTCTCGCTTGCCTTACAAGTGCTCTACCATCTAAGCTATGGAAGCAGATAGAATGTTTCAATCTTGGAGCATATATATATATATATGTTGAAAGGCACCATACATGGATGGCGTCAACAATCAACTAATAGCTCCTGAATGACATAGGCCAACCAGATGGTCGCATGCATATAGAAATGTCCTCTCCACTTGTCAATACAAGATTCATTGAAAGACTGGTTATTTGTGGAGATGAAGATTACAAATTATAATCTTCACTGGGTTTCGAGTCCCCGTAGGGGCAGTGATGAATTTTCTTCCTTGTAATCTTCATCTCCACAAATAACCAGTCTCAATGAATCTTGTAAATCTTCAGCCATAATGATGGTGACAACTGAGTAACACTGACTGTAGAGCATCATGGAGGCATTTTAAAGTAGTTTATCACTGTTCTCCTTGGCCGCTTTACCTGAAAGAGGAGAAAACCTAGTATTCCATATTACCCACATATTCCATAATCCCTACCACTTCCTATATATATTTCCATACGCCACCTCATCAGGCAATATTTCCGCTGTAGCCATGTATTTGTATTTAAAAAATTCAGTAATTGCTTAACTGTATCTCTTTAGGTGGAAATCTTCTAATGCTGGCTATGAAAACTTACTTTTTTTGTAACCAATAAAAATGGTAAATAACAGCTTTTAATTCTAATGTGTTTCTACATATAATGAGTATAGTTTTCTAAGGATGAGATAGCAATCTAACTGACTAACAATTCATTGACTTGGGCTTCCTTTCAGGATTATCTTGACACTTTTCTACTGGTTTGCTCAATTGACAGTGATAGCAGATTTGATAAAGTCAGACGCTAAGGTCAATGTGATTCATTGGGAAATGAATCAAAGTCAAAATTACATATTATATGACTATGGCAGATGTATTGATGTTTTCTATACAGTTGTAGTTTGTGTTATTTTGCACAAGCTCATAAATGACATTTTTTTTTTGGTAATTATAAAAAAAAACATGTGCTAGCCTGTCACTGTTGAGTGAAAAATAATATTTGCTTATTATCAAAGCTCAGCTTAAAATTTAAATGCTGTTCGCATCGTGTCTGCCTAATGTCTACCTCTAATGTGTATAGACATAAATTGATATAGCTACCAAATAATTTTTCATGAAATACACAAATTCTACTGTAAATGTAAACATTGTTTGCCAAGATCTTTCATTCACTTCATTCTTTAGTTATTCATGTTTCCCCCTCCCCAATTATTTTAAATCTAATTTAGATTTTGTATGTAGATAATCCACTGAGGTATTGTGATAGAATCAATGGCTCAATGAAGAAAACAGAAATTATTTACAATCCAGAAGATCAGCATCTAACCTTAGACATGTTGAAGAGATTTTTGAAAACAGAGCTCTTATTTTACGGTATGAAATGTTTTAATTTTATTGTAATGTTTTCTATTACTGAGCATGCTTTTTTTTTATATGTGAGGGTTACCCCCCCCCCTTTTTAATCATTCTATGATTTGTAATCAGTGCATTTAAATTGCTAGTTAACTTCATTTGTATCAAATGGTTTTATAATTGTTTTAATGTTCAAGTTTGTTATACTGAAACCCTCATATTTGCTGATTTACTGAAGTTTCTTCACAACTGAATAATTATAATGTAGAAATATGAATTGAATTGCGATTGTACTCAGCATACTGCTGGTATATGAAGGGAATTCTTCCCATCACCTATATCGCAGTAACGAATCACTGTGAAGAATTGGCAGCATTAATTGCAATATTAACAAATTTTTTTTTACAGACAATTTCTTATTTGCATATCTTTACGAAATAAAACATTATTGCACAGTTATGACATTTGGAATCTGGCAACACTGAAAACACAAACATTGAAGACTTGACCGGGGTCTACAACATTAGGCCTATTGTAAATTGAGGAAACTCATAATAATATTGACCATAAGAGTGGTCCATGGCCCACCATCGATGTGAAGGTAAATATTGCGCATTTTAAATATAATTATATTTGCAAACATTTCTAAATTAAAAATATATTGCACATTTATCACATTTTAACTGAGGTAGACTACAACTCTTCGCAAGGTTTCCAATCGTGAACCGCAGAACCCCTATTATACTATCTGCGATTTGCAGGTCCCTCATGTTACACTGTCATCTATTACTCTTAATGCTTAGGTCTCACCCAGACACAGCCCGAGGCAATTAGGCTCGCTCAACACAGCCCTCATAACAATTTGATCTGTTTACAATTTGCAACAGTTAGTATGTAAATTATGTGTGTGGAAGGCAGGTATTTTTAGCTAGGGGGAGAGGGCTCAGAAAAATCAGTTCACTCAAGGGCCCCATGATGCTGTTTAGAAGGCCCAAGCTTACTTTATGAAAATTGCATGAAAGCTCATTCCAAAAACTCAGCATTAACGTGATCTATAGTTTGCAATATTACTAATTTTTCTGCATTTGTGCTATCCTTTTATTGAAGGTTGTTCAAATAATGTATGAGATATGTGGTACAAAAAAAACTGCATGAAATGTTATACATAATGATATTAGTAGTATTTGAGAATGAATTTGCAAATTAAAAATAATAGGTGTAAAAGGCGCGAATTAGAAGAGAAAAAATATACGAATGCAGATATGATTAGCAAATGCAAAAATTTGTATACTCAATGCTAAAAACCCTATATATACAGGGTGATTATAAAAAAACTACCCCGACATATGGGCCCCTAACTATCATACCATTCACAGAAACTGAATGAAATTTTGGCATAAGGTATTTTGATGTATGCGCTCAAGAATGATATGGAAAACAACAGTGTCACTCTAACAGTTACGGTTACAGTGAGAAAATTTCGAAAATATCAAATGGCAACACCAAATTTTTTGTATTGGAATGTGATCTCCATTGTGAAAAACCCTAAATAGCGTTCGAACGGCAACTGTAGCATGAAAATTAAATTAAAATTAATTAAAATTATTCAAAGCTCAAAAACTCATGGCCCACATCCTGCAGTCAGGCATCTAGGCTGGGATCTTTGGTGGGCCCCCCCAGGTCAGATCTTTACAGGCACCTCTAACATGAATTTGTAATGGCAAAAACAAAGAATCTCATCTGATGAGAATCATCTCAGGCCCTGCCAGACTCTTGTGGGGCCATGTAGGAACCTCAGTTGAATAGGAGTATGAAATTAATAAATAAAGTCTTATAACTATCGAGGGTTTTGAGAAACTTTACATTGGAAACCTCTGATATAGAGTACAGATATAGGCTTACAGAAATAAGCAGTCAGAACATTCCAGAGCCAAACAGCACCACACTAGCAGGGGTGGAAACTCTGCTCCAATTGCGCCGCACTGTGCCAAAATTAACATCTTGCTCCAATAGTGTATTTTCCTATTTTTCTGCACCAAATAGCGAATTTTGCTTCAGTATGCCCAGAATTTCGGAAAGGACGCCAAAATATTTTTGTTCCTCCTTGCCGTGAAATGATCCTTTCTGAGAAGAGCATGTTTTATTCTACCGTACTTAAACTATCGCCTTATTTAAACTATCGGCCCCTCATCGTGCGAAACCCAGATAATATCTGTGATCGTGCAACTGAAGATGGTTTGCAATGGTCTTTCAGCTTTAAAGTGCAAAATGTGAGTCAGTTTCCGTTTTAAGAAAAAAGTCGCTACTGGAAGCAGCAGAAATTACTATGGTCGATCGTCATTGCGTCAAATCTCGATGTTTCGTGAAAACAAATTTCATTCCGGGAGTAAAAAGAGCATGTCCGCCGAATTACGAATGCTAATTTAGGAACTGCTGAATTCTTTATGGGCGTTGTATAATATTTTATCATGTGTATATATTGTTTATAATTTGTGTTAATTGCATTTTTAATTGGGTTGCTGTATTTTTGAAATATATGACAACCATATTTTTATGGGCATCTTTTTATCAGCCACTTTGTTGGGCATTTTGTCTGTTGTGGCGTTGTATTTGTATAACGAGCGTTAAATCACCAGTATCGCCAAATAACGAGTGTAAATCGCTAATCTCACCAAACAACGAGTGTCAGATCGCGAAACATTGTGTTGATTCTTCCGAAATTCTCTCCCATTTTGCAACAATTTCTTTCCGAGTATAAAAAAATTGAAAACATAAAAAAAATTTTAGTTCATTTGAAGTGCTGCTGTTCCAGACAGCAAATAGTGCCCTCAGTAAGCAAAAATCATCTTAAATAGACTGTCATAAAATTTTATGACAGCCACTCTGTCAAACAAGGTGTTAAAAGCCTGAAACACCAAAAACAAAAAGCAAGCTGATGAAAAGATGTCTGATAACAAAAAACAGTGCAGTTGTTTTATTTTGAAAAGGGGTAAGGGTTAACGAAAATATTTTTGTTAAAAAATTCTGCTGCTCTAATTTAGGAATGTCTGCTCTGAATCATATTTTGCTGCTCCAAAACTGCTCCGAATCCTGAATTTGCTGCTCCAAAGCTGCTCCGAATCCTGAATTTGCTGCTCCAAAACTGCTCAGAATCCTTAATTTTGCTGCTCCAAAACTGCTCAGAATCCTTAATTTTGCTGCTCCAAAATGGACTTTGTCACTTCCCACCCCTGCACTAGGGATTCTTCTAATATGGTGTTGGCTGAAAGAAGCATTAGTCGGAAGATGAACAAGGAATCCAAACTTGCGATGGAGGGGATTTGATGAAAGAAATGAAAGTTGATTAGAAAAATTTTGATAAAGAGTGATAAAGATCCTTAACCTAATTTTTTTCAGAAACCAACCCTAGAGACAGGTGGTACTTTTTTGGAAATGCAAGGAGGTGTGTTGAGATGAATTAAGCATTGAATAGTAAAGACTTTAATAGCATTTCAACACTGAAAAGTATTGTATTTACCTGCGTTTATATATTTATCCACTCGTGCTTTCCCTTCAAAATTATTTTGAGGTGTAAAAAAGTATGAGAGTGAAACAGTCGTAATAAATCTGCCATGCAAGGGCGGCATTTGGATCTAATGAAATTAACCACTTTCACTACAACAAACATTACATGTTCAAAGTTGGAGAAAAACTTCTTGCACAAGTTTTCTTGGTGTATGATGCAGTGGAAAGGCACCATCTTCATATTTCTGCATTTTTTGTCATCTGACTTTGTCAGTGTGATTACCCGTCTTCTGACTGGTCATAGAGGGACACCATCTGTAGTTATGGCAGATATGTTGCATAAGTCGAGCTCACATTTGGCCAATGTTTCTACCATACTTAAATATAAGTCGGAACTTCATGTTGTATCTTTAAGTGCAACAACACTGGCTAACTCCTTAACAATATTGAAGTTTTTGTCGATTCCATGAATGAAAGTGGCTGCTTATGCGGTATCTGTTGCATCCGTTGATTCATCCATAGCTAATAATCTATCGCACAAATAAATCTATCTATCTACTGAGTAAAACAAAAATTCCTCATTTGGATTTGCAGGTCTTGAATACATCTGCAAACAGATCCTATGCGCGTCTTGCTACTGTCACATCAGACAAACTAATGTTCGAGGCCTTGATGGACAAAGCACATCAACTGCAGACTGATGACATTCTTTAACAAATTCTCCATCAACGAAGGGCTTCCCATGTTTCACAATTTTTGCTGCTATTATATAACTGACACGTATAAAATTTTCAGATTGTTCATTTCTTCCGAAGAATAATGATTGTTCAACTTTGATTTCAGTTCATTGACTTTTTCACATTGAAAATGTCCCTCCAATCCAAAATACTTCTAATAAATGTGATCAAAATGCTGTGCTTGTAATTATGCCTCCATGTTGCCTTGTGCCGACCCTGGTTCAAAGTGTATGTAAAGGTAGGGACACAATCATTGCATTCTATATCTATGAATTATTGGGGGGAAGTCTTAGCCCACCACAAGTTGCTATAGGAGGCTTAAAGGGCTGGAACTCTCTAGAATTTTTTTATGAAAAACTGCACTAGAGTCACTATTCATTCTTATTTTAATGCAAAAACAATAGCGACCAGTGTAATTTATTTCATGAACCCACTCAATGCTTGCTTCAAAAATGTGAAATTTTTATATTCATGTTTATATTACAGGGAGCTTTCCAGGAAAAGTTTTTGAAAATCCTTTAATTATGGAAGTGATATTTGATTATTTAGAAACAAGAAAAGAAAATCAGTTGGCTTTGCATCAGTCTCAAGAACAACTGGTATGTAATAGATTTGCCAGAGTTTCTGAAATGTGCTTTCTCAATTACAACAATATTAAACTGAGACCTAGAAATTATTCCGAGAGACAGAATAGCCAGAGTTTTGCGAGTCCATGTCTTGTAACAAGTCTAAACCAATATCATCGGAAAAGCTTGCTGACCAACATTTTTAGTGGCCTTTCTGCAAACATTTCTTCCACCTTTCTCTTTACTTCTTTTCTCTTCCTACTTTTTTTTTGGTTCCATTTTATTTCTTCTTGCAATCCCTATCTCAATTTTTACATCTCCATATATATTTTTCTGTTTATTTTTTCCAGTTCTTTTGGTTATTTCTGTCTTTACTTTAATTTTACGTCTTCTTAGCCTAACTCTCATTTTATTTCGATTTATAAACAATTTATAAACAACTTTCTTATTTTTTATTCATTTATTTTTAATTTTATAATTTTTTTTATTTGAATATTCTTTTACTGCATTTTTTTAAAATTAGTTAATTTATTGTCAAATATTTTTTATTGTGTTCACTTCTTTTGTTATTTTTTCATTTAATTTTTTTCTATTATTCTTCTAGCGTTATTCTTATTCAGCTTTTTTTTGTTATTTCATCTTATTTAATCTTATGTTGATCTTTCTGTTCCTGTTATCATGGTTTTGCAAAGATTGAAATTGGGATATATATTAGTATTATTTTTTATTTGTATCCTAATCTTTACTTTCCTCATGTTTTTTTATATTTATTATTTGTAAAGTTCTATTTCCACTGTGTCAATGTTAGTGAGAAAAAAAAAAAGCTAAATATTGCTAAGCAAGAAATTATGGCATTCATTCTTTGAATTTTGTTTTTTTTCGTTTGAGAACATGGAGAAAGTGCCACTGAAAAGTTAGGAAAATAATGCATTTTTTGCATGTCAAATGGTTGTTGCTTATTCATCCTGTTTGTGAGGACTTGTGTATACATGAAATACACAGGTAGATCTTGAACATTTTTTGTTGTATATATTGAGAACAGTTTTGTAGCTAGCATTTTCATGCAGCCTCTGTAAAATAATGTAAATAGAATCATATGAATAATAAAATGTTTTTCATGTGTCTCAATCTTTCATTTTTTTTTTTTTTTGTGTGTGTAAAAAAAAGTTCCTTTTGAATACCTACACAGTGTAGTTATCTTAGGGTGGTGCAACCTGTGCAATTGCACAGGGCGCCGAAACGAGTTAGAAAACTTAGATGCACATAAATATAAAACATGAAAATTAAAGGATGAGGGGAAAAAAATCTAGGTTTGGGTAGTTGATCAGTACTTATACTACTGATTTCTGTGAAAAGAATACGCACACACTAGCTTTTCTTTAATCATCCAGGAGATACTGGGAGGTTTGCTTTTTCTTTGGTTGTCCAGCAGTGATGGAAAAAATAAAGAGAAATCGAGAAAATCTCCCGCTATCATCCCCTTTTTCTGCTAACAAGGAGGGCTGAGCCGTCTGCGAGTTCCGAATTCCCTCACCTATTCAAAACACGGAATCGAATCGCCAGAACAGTATTTTTTTTAAATATTGGCATAAGAAATGAGTCAAGATCTGCAGGTTTCTTTGAACAGGGATCCGGCAGGGGCTCGGGCAGCTAATTTCGCAAATGCACCGCGATTACACGATTTCAGCCAATCACGTCTCTTCTTGGTTTACGATAATTCCCACAACTGTTGTGCCTTCGGTCACAAGATGGCTTCGTTGTCAATCTTCAACACAATCCAATCTTCATTCTAAACTATCTTGGCCTGTTGGACAGGCGTCTTGCACAAAGGACACCGCGAACCAAAAAAAGTTTGGTAACTAAGGCGGTTTTTAGACCGTGTTTTAGGAAATGGAAACACTTGTGAAGAGAACATCTGAAAGAAATGCAGGATTTTTGAAGAGCAGACTGAGTGGTATTTTATTGCTATTAGAAAGAGAGATGTAGAACAGTTAAAAAAAAGTTACAATCAACTCAGCTTTGTATGAACCATCGATGGAACTCTTTTTTTCGTACCGATCACAAGAAGTGAAGTGAGAAAGATTTCTGGCGGGACCTATCTGTTTTCAGACATCTGCCGCCCTAAAAACGGGCTCCTGGGGGGCCCATATGAAGAAAAAAGACGAGAGTGAATGTATGTATGTCGGGTTTGGACAAAATCGGGATCCCATAGGTTTAAGAACTCAACATGTCCTTCTGAAAGGTTAGTATTATTAATAATTTCGGCAGGAAAAGTGAACTGCTTCGTGACGTCATCATCTGCGTCTGCTCTCACCTCATTGGTCGGTAGAGTACCTAAAAAGTAATTGGCTAAAAAGATACAAAAATACAATTTATTAATCAAAATATTAGTTAGAGGGGAAGAATATTATTAGTAGTTTTACAAAGTTCAGGGAAAAAATAGAAGCGATAATTTTTATTTCATTTTTTCACCAAGCCATTTCTGATAAAAATCAGGAATGACTCGGAAATTTTTTGTTTTTTATATGATTTTTTGAGAAAATATTTTTGGAAAGATGGTGAAAGGAAACTAAGAAAAAGAAGTTTCCGTCAATTTTTACAAATACAACGCCACAACAGGCGAATTGCCCAACGAGGTGGCTGACTTAAGAACATCATGGATCCCCGAGCCATTTTTTGGAGGCCCTACCTACTACTGTTACACCACACATGCACCCCGCCCCGCGGAACCCCCAACGAATCGGTACATGCGGGAATGTGCGTGTAGTGAAACCTGACGACGAAGTTTTTTGTTTCTCTGTAATGCTTGTTATGTGTAGTGCTGCCATCTGCCACCAGTTTTTCTAACTATGAAGTGTTATGATTGAATGATTTATCGTTGTAGGACAGTTGCTGTCTGTGGCGAGACATTTTAACGGGGAGATCGGCTCGCATTTGCGCCTTGAAGTTGGGAACCACAGCAAACCAACTTCAGCCGACCACCACTGTGGGGTTCGAACCCGGATCCTCGCATCGCGAGTCCGTCACTATAACTACTCGACCACCACAGCGGCAAAAGTATCACTTTCTGGGGCAGGTCGGAGTCGAACCTCAGGGTTCGTTCTCGGATTGTCCCTATGTATCTCACGCCATGCCTTTACCGATCGCGCTATCGTAGCAGTTCAAGAGCTTTTAGCTGCTCTTTTGAAAATTTACTCGCTGCTACTTCACGAGTATAGTTCCGGCTTCTTGCAGGACTTTATGAAGTATTGCTCGTTTTTCTTTCTGCGAGCTAAATTGCACGATATCTTCCATGCAAGCTTTGGCAAATTCGTACATTTCGTACGCAGAATTAAGATTGGCCACCGATGAGTCAGTGAACGCTGCTTCTGGCGTCCTGGTCACATGTTTGCCGCCCACGGCGGATGCTATCTGCTCGGTCGGGGTAACGTTGACACTATTTTCAGTCTTAATTTCGTTGTTCTCTTGGGCTTTCTGGACCGGGGCGAGGGACCGCTAGCTTCGTTTAGTCTGACTTCGATGACTGACATCGATAGCAGATATTAAGTGATAATCGATTGGGGTTACGTCGATGTCTCCCTATCGATATGGCAACGAGTAGCAGTTGCTTCATGTCGAATATTTCCTTTGACTTGTCGTTGTACGGCAGTTCAACTTTCCATAACGGAAGCATTTTTGAACGCAATCTCCGTCTTTGAGATCGTAGCTGAGACACGAAAATCGGTTCGAAGCCCTCCTCGATTAATTCCTGTTTGATGTCTTCAGCGGGTACCGCTGAATCAAGTCCGTGTATGATGACGCTGAATGAATGACTTGGCATCAGGTGTAGATTGCCTTAATATTGTAATTTTCTCATCTGCCAGGACCTCCCTGACTCTGTCGTGATCAGTGGTGCTGCGAAAAATTATTTTATATTCACAGCGCCAGAATTTCACTTCACACGCGTCTCGGCATGAATCTTTAATTTTCTTTGCAATGGACATTCTCGAGTACTGTGCTGTTGTGCACAAAACGCACAATTAGGCCTATCATAGCACGTATACGATGCATGTCCCGTTCTAAGACAGTTCCTACATTGCAATTCATTTTTACTGCCTCTATACCTCTCTACCCCTACAGGTGCTCCACCTATTTCATTGATATTAAAGAGTCCCTTATTCTCTATAGTGAATTCTACCAAAAACAGTGGCAGCGTTTTCCCTGTTCTATAATTTTTCATATTTGAGACTCGCACTACCTCAAAACCCTGGCTCAGCAAGTCCTCAGCTATCTCATCAGTTTTCACATTATATGGCAAACCCCTAATTACAATTTTTAAATGTCTCTCCGTTTTAAGTTGAAATGTATAAAATTTAAATTTCAATTCCTTGCATTTAGCAGTTATAAATCTACACTCATTGCCATAAAAATTTGCGTACCAAGAAATAATTGTGGGATCGAAACGAAAGTTGGCCTGAAGGTACATGTCGGGCAGATATGCAAATGATTAGAAATGCAGCGTGATTGAGCATTGCGTAATGCCACTAGAGGGCGCTGAACTTCGTTCTCCTTGGAGTATAAAACAGGTAAGCAGAGCTTGCTGGAGTGTACTTAATCGTTTGCAAAGGAAATGCTCAGGTAGACATGCCGTTACGCCGCCGTCGAAGACCATATGAGCAGTTGTCAGAGTTCGATAGGGGAAGAATCATCGGGATGATAGAAGCTGGGTGGTCAGCTCGGCGAGTAGCTCGTCAACTAGGCCGTTCTGATTTTACTGTGAGGAGGTGTTGGGACCAGTGGACAGAAGAGACGCCATTTACACGGCGACCAGGTTCAGGACGCCCTCGACAGACCAGTCGTCGAGAAGACCGTCACATCATCCAAAACGCACGCGTAGAGCCAACCAACTGCCTCATTGGTCGCTATCCAGACACAGGCAGCAGCTTCACTACGGGCCCCTGTGTCTTCCCGAACCATCACAAGGCGCCTGGCTGAAAGACATCTGGTATCGCGGCGCCCATTACGTGTGCTGCCAATGACACCCACCCACCAACGCCTCCGTTTGGAGTGGTGTCGAGCACGACGGGATTGGACTGCAACGGAATGGAACCAGGTCGTCTTCAGCGACGAATCGAGATTCAACTTGAGCAGTGATGACAATCGTGTTCGTGTGTGGAGGCCCCGTGGTGAACGCTTCAATCCTGCCTTCGCTTTACAGCGACACACCGCTCCCACAGCTGATGTCATGGTATGGGGTGCCATTGCTTACGATACACGGTCACCCCTAATATTGATCCATGGCACAATGACAGCCCAGCGGTACGTCCATAACATCCTTCAGCCACATGTGTTGCCACTCATGGCAGGGCTCCCAGGAGCCATTTTTCAACAAGACAATGCTAGGCCACACACAGCAAGCATGTCACAAGACTGCCTCCGCCACATTACCACCCTTCCCTGGCCTGCTCTATCCCCAGATTTGTCACCAATCGAGCATATCTGGGATCATTTGGGACGGCAAGTTGGACACCCTACGAGGTTGGTCGAACTAGAGGCGCATTTACAGCAACTGTGGAACGAGATGTCTCAGGACATCATACGGAACTTGTATGCCTCAATGCTCGCTCGTATCGCATCGTGCATTCGCGCTAGAGGGGGTCCAACAGAGTACTAAAACTTCTGTTCATCTGTACTTTTTTCTGCAATAAATGATCCTTTTTCTTGGATTTCCTAATCACTTACTTATATCAACATAGTACTTACCTACATGTGTAAAATTTCGTTTCATTTTGACGACTTCTTCTGGGCGCGCAAATTTTTATGGCAATGAGTGTATAATCATTTTCCGAGAATACTTTTACTGAGACCGTTTTATCCGTGGATTTCACCTCAGGAATGAACTCACACCTGGTCTTCATAACCCCGTAGTCCCTCAGCCAGTTTTCTTCCCAGTCAGACAACACTATTGGGGGTATATTAAGTTTCCTCTTTTTCCTTTGAACTGGTATAAAATCTTGATTATTCGCCTCATTCACGTTACGCGTCAATTCTCCGTCGCCATTTATCTCATCCGCAATAGCGGTACTTGTACTCGCGCCAACGTTAACACCCAGCTCCGGATTTTTTATATTTACATCAATTTTTATTTTACCCCCAGTTTCCACATCACTCTCATCTTCCGTATTTATTGCAAAGGCTAGGGTAGCACCACCATTCTCAACCGCCTCATTTACCCTTTCATTATTTACATCGTTAACGTTCTTGCTAACCCTATTTTCAGAGGGGGCGTTTCCTTTGTACTCACTTTTACTATTTTTTCTCTTTCGGGGTCTCAACCTTTTCTTTATGTCGCCGCCATTTCCAGCATTGACTTTATTACCCTTTTTATTCACTCTGAAATTACTTGCCAAACTATGGCGGCACGGGTTTTTGTCGACATATTCAAAAAACACACAAGTTGACGTGAGTACCTCCGGCAGGCAATCGCACTGATCCTCCTCCTCTGCGGTAATATACTTGTCGAAAGTTGCTAATAAAACATTAAAATTTTCAGCTATCGGGCAATCCGCACCCTCAGCAGATATTTCTCTGAGTTGCTTATCATAGTATCCCCCCAACCATGCCAAGAGCTTTACCTCAAATTCATGGGTGTCCGCAGCTAATTTAAAATCCCTTCCAAAAATTTCATTTGCATTTCCCTTTAAAACAATAAAATCAGTATATCTCCCCAAACTCGCATCCAAAATGGGGCAAAATTTCACCATATTGCGCAGACAAGTATTCAAGTGCACTCACCTGTTTTTTCTGCCAAAATTCCAGTGTAAGGCCAGTAGCAAGGCCATCATCCAGCTCAGCCAACGCCTACTATCCACAGGCGTCCCAGGAAGTATACTCCCTCGACCAGGCCGGGAGAACAAAAACAGCAACAACGCCGAGAGCGCAGAGTGCCGGGGCCCCAGACCTGAAATAAAATATGCGATAATGCGATATTTAGCGGCTCTCAGGCCCGCTCTAGTATGAACCTTCCCGAAGACGACCTCTCCAAACTCTCGTCCAAGACCGTCCAGCAACTTCAGATTTATATCCGAGCTACCGCTGGAAAAACGACGGAGTGAACCCTTAGCTCCAGGAGGGGGCAGACGTAAAACTTTACTGCCGACACGCTAGCACCAACTCACAAAGCAGCAGCCAGAAAGCATCGACCTTCTTGAGGGCGCGTCGCGCCGAAATGTGCAGATTGCGAGGCAGTAGTGCTCGTCGATTCTGGCGAAGTACTTCGGAGCAGCCTGGTTTGCTCGGGTGGTTTGGTCTTCTTGTCGCTGAAGACATCTGCCATGGTTTTCTAGGTGCGATTGCCTTCGGAAAGCGAGTTGCCACGCAGGAAGCAGACAGGTTGCTTTTTCAGGTCAAGTGTCATTTCCAAAGATTTAATTTTTTCGTTTGCAATTAAAATAGTTAGAGTTTCTAATATTCCTACATTAGAATTTAAGATCCGACTGAGTACGGATTGTTGGTAAGTTAAATTAAGCTAAACTAATTCAGCATTGAATGTCGTGAAGTTCGATCATCGGAGAACAAAAAATACGTGCGTCTCCTCTC
The DNA here is from genome assembly GCF_987345545.1 of Pholcus phalangioides. NCBI lineage: Eukaryota > Metazoa > Arthropoda > Arachnida > Araneae > Pholcidae > Pholcus > Pholcus phalangioides. The sequence continues at coordinate 11,708,890 of NW_028301625.1, read as the reverse complement.
GTGTCTAGCTCGAGAGGGGTTCCAAAAAATTGAATTCGTACCGATCACATTAGCCCCGTTTATATGGGAAATAGAAAAAGCGGGTTTGAAACCCGCTTCAAGAATTTCCACCAATAACTGCGCTTCATTTCTTTCTTCACGAAGGAAAAAAGTCAAGCGGGTACTACAGTATATAACTCCCAACGCTACCGCAATATTAGCACATGTAAACGGACCTATTGATTGTGTGCGGAAGTCGACAATGTAAGTTGTATTTCCTTCAAGAGTGAGGGAGGTTGATAACCATCAGTCAGTTTAGAGCAAAACTATAGGAAGCTAGATAGAGCTATGTTGGTGGAGTCAGAAGACAGGAATTCAAAGCGATTGTAGTGCCCCGTTTTTTATGACTTTCAAGTGGGGGTGGGCTCAGGGCTGGATTAACCATTAAGCAAAATAAGCACGCGCTTAGGGCATCACAAAAAAGTTATCTATATTTTTATTATTGTACAATTTTTTTCACAGTATCAACCATTCGGTAGAAAATCCTCAAAGATCATATTGGAAATGGAAGTATCTTGAAATTCATCTTTGACGTAAGAGACGCGTATATTTCCACAGCACAACAATATAGAGAAACTAACAATATTGCAAACCAGAGTTCCCGTTAATGCTGAGTTTTTGGAATGAGATGTCACAAAATTTCCATAAAGTAAGGCTAGGGCATTCTTAACAGTATCATGGGCTCCAGAGGCTTATGCAGATAGGGCCCCATACCCTCCAAAAAAAAAAAAGATTAAAAAATTAAAAATATTTTTAGAAAAAGATTTAAAATATCGAAAGAATATCCTTTTATATGTTACCAAATATCTGTAGATTTAAAATGCTTTTTTGAAGGGGTTAGTAACTCAAAATTTCTCTGGAAAGAAGATTCCTTGTGCTCCTCAAAAGACCCCGATTCTGTGCAAGCTTTTGATGGGCCCCCGGGCAAAGCGAATTTTCCTAGGCCCCCATCTAGCTAAAAATACCTGTCTTCCAATTTGCATACATACTCTCGAAAATTGTAACTCAAAAGACTAGAACAAAAGCTAAAAATCAAAGGTCTGTCTTTTTTTGGAAAAGAAAAAAAAAATATTAAATTAAAAATTCAAAAATGGACTACATTTTGGCAAATTCAAAAATAGTGATAGTAACATTGATTACTATCACTATTTCGTATATCACATTTCTTTGGCTTGCTCAATTCTAACAAATTAGATGTAAAATTTATTAGAATCCTTAATTAAAAAAGTATTGAATCAAGCAAGATTAAAACTACACAGAAATGTAATTATTAGCATTTAAACGTAAAAAATCGCAGAACTGTAGCCAATGGCATGAAAATAGGGGGGGGGCGGCACAAAAATTACTCAAGTGCTTAGGGCCTTCAAGTGTCTTAATCCGGCCCTGGGTGGGTTCGCTGTTCAAATGTTAAAAAAAAATGTGAGGTGTCGGTGAGATACTAATTTTTTTTTCGTTACTCTCTCTCTGTTGACACTTTGAATTCGTAAACGTTGGGCACTTTGGAGGGAATATTTTGTGATAGCCCTTTCTTAGAGTGATTAGCCAATGAATGATCTTTCAAGCTGGAAGGTCGTAATCATGAATGAACGCATGAATGAATGAACGCCAGGGTCTACGCCACCGGACTTATCCCGTTGCCGAGATCTCTTCCAGCCCAGCTTCGTGACAGAGTCTGGAACAACGTGAATGCACCTAACAGTCTGAGTGTGTAGCTAGTGTTGTGCCTGATATTTCAGTGCTGCCATCTATGCTTTAAATTGTGAGTGAAGTGTAATGATTGAATGTTTGTAACGTTGTAGGCCTGTTGCTCTCTGTGGCGAGACTTGTTAACGGGGAGATCGGCTCGCATTCGCGCCTTGAAGTTGGGAACCACAGAAAACCAACTTCAGCCGACAACCACTGTGGCGCCGGTGGGGTTCGAACCCGGATCCTCGCGATGTGAGTCCGTCACTATCACCACTCGACCACCACAGCGGCCATGAATGAACGCAGTAAAAATTCTTGAGAAAAATTTGAAATTGCTTGACAAGATATGCCTTTCAGGTGGGGGGCCAAAAAGCTCAATATGAGTTTGATGGAAATGAAAATCTGGTGATCCTAGTGAAATTTTTGATTTTATTTTTCTTAGGAAGTATTAGTTTTCAAGTTGTAGAATTTTTTTTTCAGCATCTTAAAAAGAGTGAGTTATTTCTTTCCTCGATGAATAAAAATTATGAGCAAAACAAGCGTATTTTCCAGCAGATAATCCGCAGGTGTGAATTTCGCTGGTTCAGAGGAAAAAAAGACCGTATAGAGTCCGCAGCGGTATATAACTCCCATGAAAAAATTTCATCCATTAATAATGGAATTTTAAGGAATGGTGGAGGGGGGAAGGTTTGCTACGTTTTTGTAAATACAAAAATCGACATTTTATCCACATCTATATCCCTCAAGAAATATTTAAGAAATTGTTTGTAATAAATACATTTTTAAAGTAATTATAAGTAAACCCACACAAGCCTTCTGAGAAAGAAAAAGCTTTAGATAGCTTTACTAATTTAGTCAACTTGGTCTTTACTTGGTTTTTGAAGCCTTCAGTCAGAAGCCTTTTAGTTTTCAAATGAGTGCATGATGGTAAACCGTGACAGCATAAAAAAAGGAAAGTTTACGAAAAAAGGGAGAATTTTTCAAGAAAAGCCGTCATCCCTTTATTTTTTCGTCGAACACATGGCCAAAGCAGTTTGCCTCATTTGCAATGACAACATAGCCAGGGCCGTCTCAAGAGCATCGCGGGCTCTCGGGCCAAGTGCTTTTTCTGAGGCCCTACCTGGCAAATTCTCAAAAATTTCAACCAGATCTTTTTTTGTTAGGCCCTCTCTTCTCTTGAAGCCTCTCGGGCCGATACATTGGAGCGCAAATAAATGTATACTAGTGCTGCCATCTCTTACGGATATCTTGCTGAATAGTTTGTTTTTCTCGGAAACCCTTCTAAGAAAGGCACTGAAAATACTGTATACAGGCGTCCCTCGCTCTACGCGATTAATTGGTTCCACAAACTGATCGCGTAAGACGAAATCGCGTAAAATGAGTTAAATTTAACATGGGTAAGATAAGGATAGAGGATTTCTTCAGTGTACGAAAAAAATACACCGTGGAACTTCGGTTAACGAGCTTAATTCGTTCCGCCGACGTGCTCGTTATTAGAATCAAACCTCCCATAGGAAATAATGGAAATTCGCATATGATTCGTTCCACAATTATTCATTCACATATAAAAGTGACTAATAAAAATGGCTTCATTCAATAATACAAAGCAATACGCAATAATAATATAATAAATACAGGACCACAACTAGATACTTTGTCACCCGAGGCAAGCCGGAATTTTGGCGCCCCTTGCATGTAGAGTAAGCAGTTAAAGGGTGAATTCGGCGCCCATTTCGGTTCAGCACCCTTCAAGCAATTTAATATGCTGATCATAATTGCCAAAACCTGTAATTTTTTCATTTGGATCTTTTTTTTTTTTTTAAATCGGTTATAGTTTCGGTTATTATTCACTGATTTCGAAACTACTTTCGATTATACAGCGTGTGTGTGTTGCTTGTTTTTCCCGAAACTCCTCTCGAATGGTGCTTGTGAGGAGATGAGCTAATGCTCCCAAGAATACGAAAAATACGGGGTGGGGGGGGGAACACGAGCCTCCTATGATCAGAAATTTATTTTTTTGATGCAAAAATATTTTTTAAAAATTAAACTTTTTCGGAAGAAAATACCTTTATATGTGTTGTTATAATAAATTTCTGTTAATTTCAATGCTATTTGAAGGCTAAGAACTTTTCTCTTCAAAAAAATTCATTGCGACCCGCCCTCTAATCTAATATGCTCAATCCATGACCCACGGCCAAATGTGGCCCTTGGTGTTACCTGATGTGGCCCGTCACCGCAAACATAATTTTATAAAAATGAACTATAAGCGGCATATTTACAGATCTCTTAAGTGACCCGGAACACAATTCCAGAGCACCCGTGGTGCATTTACAAATCACTTAACTGACCTGAGCACATTTACTGATCACTTGAGTGACCCGCGGTACAGTTCCAGAATATTTAAGTGGTCCGTGGCACATTTAGAGATCCCTTAAGGGACATGTGGCACAGTTTTAGAGTACTTAAGCGGCTCGTAGTGCAATTCTACATCACTCAAGTTACCCGCGGCACAGTTCCAGAGCACTTCAGCGGCCAGCGACACATTTCCAGGGCACGACGTAATACTTGAATGACCCCTAACAACCTATACTGACATTCGTAATTCAATTTTTTTATACGGTCCTGGGTTCCTTTAAGTAATATCTGATTAAACCATTTTTGTGCACTGACATGTTAAAAAAAAGAAATCCAGTTTCTTACAACCGAAATTGATCAAATTTTAAAAAGTTGAATTGGCGGATTTTTGGCATATTTTTTTATCTATCAGAAAACGTATCATTCCAGTCAAGCTTTAAAGGGGTCGTATAAAACTTTACATTAAAAAAAAAATGCTTAATCTAATTTTCTTGATTTCATTCAATGAAGTTGTTGAAGTACTGCTGATGAATGAATTTTAAAGTTGTGAAAATTATTTGTCTCTGAAATAATTTTGTGGTATGATCCAAAAAAAAAACAAAAACGAAGCTTGATCTTCAATTAGCTGTAACTCGTTCATCCTTGGTTGTGGGAGAACGAATGTTTTTTCTTTCACATGCCAGTGCATGAAGAATGTTGTACTAAAAATGATTTATCAATAAAAATCAAATTTCATAAATTGCTCAGAAATTATTTTTTTGACTTGAACGGTTTTTAGGATGATGGAGAACACTCTATATGTGAAGCATTATCTGGAATTGGAAAAGAGTTTCCTCTAAGACTGACAGCTTAGGAAGTACATGTTATTAAACAACGATAAGAGCAAGGTTTCTAGAATATATATACACTGAAGTACCAAAAGTCATGAGATACTTCTTAATATTGCTGCACTTCGCCGGGTAAAAGGCGGTCCCACACGCTATTAAGAGGTATCCCATGACTTTTGGCATTTCAGCACTGAAGTCATGGGATACCTCTTAATATCTCGTGTGGGACCTCCTTTTACCCGGCGAAGTGCAGCAATATTAAGAGGTATCCCGTGACTTTTGGCACTTATGTGTAAGATAATAGCTCACCAAGATAAGAATGGATGACCTGTATGTAAAGGGTGAATACTGTAAGTAGTTACGGTAATTTCTTGTGCATAATCTGCACATGCGAATGTTTACTTTGAGAATAAATGCCATTGTATAATCCGCATTTGTAAATTTCATTGACACATTCAGTTTTTATTGCGAAAAATTTCGGAAAAGAATGTAGACTTTTAAACACGTAAGCGCCATAGTGCTTCTTTTAGAAATTCCGGTAAAAGCAAGCAAACTCCATATTAAGTTTAAAGAATCAAGAAAAGTTCAATCTTCAGAGAGAAATTTTGCTGAAGGATTGTCGAAACAATCTTGATGTACAGGGTGACTTTTTTTAAGTTGTGATTTCGAAACTGTGTGAAATAAGATCCACTATTCAGAATAACTTGAAAATTTGCATGAATACTCCTGAAGCAATGGAATTTTGTTTGGCAAAGGAAACGAAAATAAACCCCTAAAAATTTATTGATAGGTTGCGCTGTACTCGTGAAACATGAGGAATTCACTCACAGAATGGAAACAGCAGTGAGCCAGGTAAAAATGAAAATTTATTTAACATCGTAAAATTTCATAATTCATGGAAACACACCACAAAAATGAAGCCACAAAACAAACACCTACGACTTACGCAAGTAATGCTCAATATGTTGTCCACCGTAGAATGAAACGATGACCCTTTTCACTAATTATACGAAGTATAGATGACTGAATACCAAGCGAAGATAATTGAAAAGAAAAGGCGAAGTCAAAAGGAAAGTGTGTGGTCGGTGGTTCGATTCCCACAGAGAAGAATGTGACTTTTCTTTCCAATTATCTTCGCTTAGTATCCAGTCATCTGTATTTCGTTTAATTACGAAGAGGTTCGTCGTTTCGTTCTATGTTGGTAATTGGGGGCTGATTTCGTTGCGAGCTGTCGCTGTGTTAGGAGGCTGTCTATTGCGCAGTCCCCGTTCAGCCCAAAAGGAACACAATGTTCTTGGGAAAGAAAATGCCTGTCCTCTGTGCCTTAATGGCAAAGCGCGTGCTCCTGGAAAATGCAAGGCTGGTGGTTCGATTCCCCACAGAGGAATGTGACTTTACTTTCTAATTATTTTCGCTTGGTATCCAGTCATCTGTACTTTGTATAATGACCGTGTACATTAATTCTTATAAAACAGAATCTTCCAGACTTATATGGGATCTTTCACTTTTTTCAGAATTTTTTTCCTCAGCACGCCCTTCGTAAGCCAATTCATAGGATACTATGCTGTATTTGTAACTTTTACCGTCTCTGTGGTGCATTCCAGTGCTCCCTCCTCCAAGGGTGATAGCACCCACTTTGGGAGATACTGTGTTCCGAAACGAAACAAACCCCTTAGTGCCCTTTCAATGATAAAAAACATGCGAAGTCAGGAATTTTTTTTTTGGTTTTCTCGAGAATTTTTCTGATATACATGGGAAAACTACCGTGCTTGAAATAAGAACACAAAACAGAATACATAATATTTTGTTTATCATATAATACCCATATACATACAGACTACAAAGACACTTTTATGTATATCATATTCTCACAACATATATTCCAGACATTGCTGATGGGATGGGAAGAAAAAGAGGATTCACATAAAAGCACTCATCACGAGTTGTAATGAAACAGGTCACGGTTTTGTATGATGCATTTTTTTTAATTGTCTTTATGGCCACATACGCGAATTTTTTGCAGACTGCATCCACAAAATAAAAAAAAAACTCTTCATAGTTCATACACGTGTGGTACAGATTTTGTTTTAAATAATATCGTTACTATTTGCTGGTTTTTTATAGTCTCACGATTTAGTCCTGTATATATAAATCACACATTCTCTTGTAGAGAAACAACGAAATGATACGATTATTTTTTCACGTGATGCCACTGAAAACGCTGCCAAAGTCACAAGTGAGGTGACGGAACCATACTAGAAGATTCGTCATAGTTATGAGTAAAGAAAGTAAAGTTGAAACAGACATGGGGCTGGTAGTTTGACCGAAACTTCGATGGCTTTGTCGGTGTGATAATGTACGAGCCACTGGACTTGCTAAATCAACGTCTTGTTTGTGAAGATGTGAAGTTCTGAAACAAATTACAAATAATAAAATTGCATAAGTTTTTTTACGCCAAATATAATCTTTTTAAAAATCTTAAAATCAAGTGATGAAACCATAACGCATTTTTTACTTTCCGATCATTTTAATTAGTGCTTGAACCAATAATGTTACATTAATTCAATTAAAAGAAGACAATTTTTGTTTAATACCTATAATTTAGATTATATACAGTAAAACCTCTCTATTTCTGACACCGGTAGGACAAAAGAAAATCGTACGTAAAAGAGGGGTGACCTTTAATCAGGGGTTTGAAATGCATACTTTTATTATGTAAGGGGAAATTATTATTTGGCAGTAAAAGAGGAGTGACTGCATCTGAAAGGGTGTCCGTTAAGAGGGGTTTTACTATATATATAAATAAAACTGTTCCTTTTTTCCTACAGGTGTGATGCAATTGTTAAATAAGAGTTATTTAACTCCCATCCATGGAAAAAAATTTTCGTATGACAAGTAGGTTTTTGTAAAGCCTGTCCACACACGCAGGAAATCTTCCCAATCCTTTTCTCCTCAAAAGTTGGTCATAGACCAAATCTTTCAATTGCAAAAATGTAAATAAGGTAAATACTCATATTATAGCACTTTTAAGTATAAATGAATTATTTTTGAAAAAATTACGAAATACAATTTCTATATCTTCGAAATATATAAAAAAAATTCAAAATTTAATAGATTTGTCAATTTTTGTCGTACTGAGATCAAACATGTTTTGTTTCTCATATTACTGCAAGAACAAACTTTTTATAGATACTTTTTATAATTTTCCCTGGGAAAAATATGAAAAGTTTTGTGATTTAAAAAAGTAATTTGTTTATGTATAAAAGTGCCATAATATGAATGTTTACTTTATTCAAAACCTTTTTTGAATAGAAGTTATTGTCTATATACGACCAATGATTGAGAAGAAAAGGGCCCGAGTAAGAACTTTCTGGACACGCAGCAGGCTTTCACTAATATTCATCATGAGGTATAAGTGATTGTTGGCCTTCATGACATGTTGTTTGGAAATCAAGATTTATTGAAACATCATCTTCCCAAAATAATGCTTCGGTTTGCAAATCGCAGACCCAGTTAAATGGCTTGGAGCCGAATCTGCATAGAAACCTTCTCATAGTCGTCTTCGTAATGCCATCAGATAATTATTATATATACTGAAAGTTGTCCTGAAGAATGTGCAATGCGGCAAAAAGATTGAAGTTATATCACTTTATTCATGAAGTGGTTTGAAAGAAGATAAAATTATTCACTTTCATTACATCACACCATGTTAATTTTCTGCGCGAGAGATCGCAACTTAGAGCTTAGCGTAGGTTTTAAGAAACTGCAAATATATTCGTGCTGTAGCGTGACTTTGAACTCGAAAACCTGTTAAACTTAATTGAAAATCAATGCGATAACCATAGTGTTAAGCAGAATCTTATCCAGCATCAGTAGAGATTAAGCCTAATATCTTAATTGAAACTGTTTTAGAGAGAAGTTGAGCACGTGAATATTCCATTGAGCAACAATTGATTTTAAAGCCTGCCATTCATTTATTTTTCTTCAAAACTTTTTCAGAGCAAATTATCTTGTTTGTGCTTATGCGAAATGAGCACAACATCCCTCTTCATTCTTAGACAAATACCGCCTTTTCATATTCGAATTAATTTCGATGATGATACTGTAAATGTACATACATTTCCTATAGAGCATGGTCCCCACATCTTGGAGCATAGTCTGGGATCCTTTGCGCCCCCCTCCCGGTCAGACTTTTCACGGGCCCTTCTATACTTAATTTATAGCTTGAAAAAGCAAAAAAATGATGAAAATTGTGACGGGTGCAGGGGCTAGAGTCCTGTCAGCCCCACCCTTATGGGGGCGGCCAGGCTATAGAGAGCTAAGTTATATCATAGTTCATAGCTGTGTTTGCTTACTGTCTATGGTAATCATCAAGTCGAACCCACAGGTCATTGAATAAACGTGGTCTGGGGGTTGAGTACTCTATCCCTTTAGCTGATGTATCAGTGCGTGTATTCATGGTGACCGATGAAGACTGAATCCTCTTCCGGCTAGGTTTGCGACTACTCGGGTTGGATTTCCATTTGTTATCGTCTTTCGAGGCTCGCTTTTCATTGCTGAGTTCACCACTGGCACGTAAGAGTGTTTTAACGAGAGCTCCAGATCGTAATCCCAATTTAGGTTTTCTGTAAAGAAAAAAATAAACACAAAAATCATAAAACATTGATTGAGCCGTTCTCGAAAATATATAAAAAATTGAATGTTTCACAATCGAACATTGGAATTAGTTTTAGAATGAAGAAGGAAACGTAAGTGATCAGCAATTTAAGATAAATATTTCTAAAATTAAATTTTGCAACTTATACGAATATATAATACGAAATGTTCAACAAAGTTTTCAACAAGAAAAAATATTGTTTTCCCTAGAAAAGTTTGGCAAATTTTAGCTGTAGGACATTTATTTCCATCATTTGCCATCTATGAAACATCCGTGGCACTAAACATTTTACAGTAGAATGCTATCTAAGCCACTTACTATTTGCAATCTGCTGTTTTCATTCTATGACAAGTTATTGTCACTTATTCTTCTTGAGATTCTTTGAATCGTAAATTTTATTAGACAGGGTCGTAATAAATAAACCGACACACACACACAACTCTTACTCAGACGTACAGTATGTAGCATCCATTCTAATAGAGTATTTTGTTGAAACTTGGTATATAGGATGTATGAACTATAGGGAAAAGAAAAATTCAATAAAAAATAATTTGATTTTTGATCACCAGGTAAAAAATGGCGCTTTTTGCAGTTATTTTTTTCTCATGGTCCAAATAACGTATATACCAAGTTTTAATGGAAGTACGTCCACCACAACGGGCGCTACATAGGTCGGAGTAGCGTCAGTATAATTAAACTGACACTACTTCGAGCTATGTAGCGCCCGTTGCGGTGGACGTATTTCATTGAAACTTGGTACATACGTTATTAGGACCATGGGGAAAAGATAACTGTCATAAAAACCGCCACTTTTTTACCTGTGGTCAAAAACTGAACTATTTCTTTATTGAATCTTTCTTCCATAGGTCCATATATCCTGTATACCAAGTTCCATTAAAATATCTCCATCAGAATGGGTGCTACACATGCCTGAGTAAGTGTCAATATATTTATAACCACCCTTTATTTGCAGAGAGTGAGCTACCATTAAGTTCGTCTCAAAACAAGACATTTTCGAATTGAAAATTTATCAGTTAAAGAAGGCAGCCCATGAACCAGCATTCACCTTTGTATAGACTACTCCTACCTCTGTCATATATTACAGTAGAACATGTCAACTTGGGCAGCTCTGTTTAATGGAGGCCTACCTACAGGAGACGGTTTTGAATGAAACCCATCGTAATCCTATAACGCAGAATGTCCACAATACTGTACCTCTGTATCTTGGACACCTAACTTGAACAGATTTAAATTGGACCTATAGGTATCCAACTTGCACAGATTTTGCTGTATATAAATAAAACTAATATATATGCAATCTCTCTCTCTCCCTCTTTCTCTGTAATGGAAAGGCTTAATACGTTTCCACAGCATAGTATAAAATTAAAAAAAAATAGCGTTTCAAATAATTTTTGTAAGAGACCTAAGAGAGAATAACTCGAGTTTGATCCTTCATACACACATATATTCTTTAGTTTTTACTGTTTCTCTGCTCTCTATTGCGTTGGATGAATGATCTTTTTATGGGACTAAAATCACACCTACAGGCGAATAAGAAGTTTCGATGAGAATCGCTAATACGTGACCACCAGAATTTTAACAGACAAGGCAGTTATTGCTGTGTGAATGGTATATATATTTTTCTTGTCTCACTGAGATAAATTCGACTTGCCTCTTCCATCAGCTTCCGAAGTCGAAAGTCTTTTGACCATTTTTCATCTTAACGAGATAAAATGCCTCACGGTGCTTACGAAAGAAAAAGACACGTTTTTTTCTACACATTTCTTCAAGCTAGACGTCAGTGGAAGTAATTTCTAAAGTTATCGGCTATCTTATTCAATCCTGGAAAATAAAAATGAAAAAACCTGTGTTCCCTATGGAAAAAGTTGGAAAGGTAAGAAAAGACCGAAGAGAGTATAAAAGGATAAAGAAAACGAGTAGGAAACCCTAAAAAATAGGCCTTTTCTCGTCGATGTTATCCACTTTGACGCAACAGAAACGAATTTCTGATGTAATGGAAAAAATACGAAATTTAAAGTAAAAGAAAATAATAATAATTCCAACGGCGAAATCGCCGCGGGACTAAAATTCTGATCTGATAGGGAACAGTATCCACTTTCAGGTGCCAAATACATTAAGTTGATTGCATTGAAAAAGAACTCCTCAATTTGTGTGCAAGAAGGATGTCAGTATCGAACGAATTGCATTCGGTATCACATATACGTGTTGGGATAGAATGTTAGAAGGTCAGCTGAATTAGAGTTTAAGTACGTAAATTATACTTTTAGATTGGTGATAGCTACACTCCTTCTGATTTTTTATTTCTCACTAATATCTCTCGTTCGTCCCAGCTCTTCATATATTTCTTGTAAATAGTGACTAAATTTCATTTAAATTTTTTTTCTAATATTCTTTACAGCAATACGGGATGGACACATAGCAAGTAGGAGACTGTAATATCCTGCGTTCTATGGCTGGAATGTTATTTTTTTTTCCACATCACAATTTAACTGATAACAAAACAAATTCAAGAATATGAACTGTGGAATTGTTTCCGATTGTTAATTATTCATTCGTTTTTTCTGTTGTTCACTTTGAGACAAGAAGAAAAAAGACAAACACGAGTTGAGTGGAAAAAAGTTTTTCTTTTGCTTGGATTGATCTAGCGTCATGCCAATGTTCGTGATATTGTGACAAGAAGTAGGCTAAAACATACTTTTACCGTTTTGTCTAGAGCACTCCTGCTTCAAACATACGCGGCATTTCGCGGAAGTTCGCAGCTATGACGGAGATTCTTCTGACGAGGTCAGTGTCAGGGTGCCCCACAAGAAGAAGTCCAGGCTAGAATAAATCGGGCTATCATGGTGGCCACGGGCCAACAAAGCCCTCCAGCGGATAACAGTGCCCTCAAGTGTGCATAACTGTGGATGTGGTAAGAACTTTGAGCACTTGTGAAAGTTAACGTGTACACGTACTGTCCTCGTGCAAGGTATCACTAAATAAAGAGTTTTTGCACTTATTATTTTCTTGTCATTTCTGCATATTCGTTTATCCTCCAGCTGATCAGGTTGGGGTTTCCGGTCATGCATTCCTATGCGATTCTGTTTTGATTTGTGTTTTCTACCTCCCCTAAAAGTTTCTACGTTGAGTTTTGAATCACCCTGTGGATAGGATCCCATAGAAAAAGGACTAGACTTTCTAAAATTATCAAGATGTGGATGTAGCTGCCTCTTACAGGGCATTCTAAACATTTTCCAGAAACATAAGTTGTTTCGGGACATTCTCGGAATGTGCCGGTTACCTGCCCATCATATGAGAAAAGACTGGAATTTGTATGTGCTTTTGGATGAGAAATCTTTCAAGCATTTCACGCGTATGCTTTTGAGCAATGTTTCTCAACCTTTCTGAAGACAAGGACCAGTGAAATGTCTGAAACAATTTGACGAACCACTCATGCCCCGTACTACGGGACATTCCTGTAATTTCGTCTTTCCAATTTTTTTATACATTTGTCCCGTTTTTTCAACGATACTTATTCGAATTTGTAGTAGTTACTGAAGTCTTAATACACCCGCACATCGTTTTCATAAAATACCTGTGATGATTATGGCAAAAATGATAAATGTTCATATCACATATTTGTCAGGTTTAACGTTTTTTCCGAAATTTTTCAGTAACTTTAATTATGATCGGTGATCGTACCCACTTTTGGCAATGTTTTTTGATGACAATTGGTGATGTACCGTATTTTACGAATTATTATTATTCAATATTTCAGAGCTTACAGTATTTTTCTCAATGAATGAATGAATGAATATTTTTGCATGAAATACTGTACATTATTGTAAACTGCGATTCGTAGCAGCCTTTATTTCCACACCCTTCAGCAATTTTAGCAGTAACTAGCAAATTGCATTTAAAGCAATAAATTACAATTTTTGGCAAAATTTAGTGATATCCCTTAAGTAAGATCGCAATTTCCTGCATCGGTAAGGATCTAGAGGAAGGGAAGGAGCGACAGGAATGACAGCTCTCCCGAGAGCCGAATTTATATGGGAAAATTTGTCTGTCCCGTAAAATACAGGACGATCAAACGAACTTACCCAATTCTCCCCTCCCGTCACATCGTCCTGGATTCGCGTCTGACAAGAAGTAGTCTAAAAAAAACTTTCCCCGTTTTCGCTGGACCACTCCTGCATACTAAATGTTTAAACAGTATTAAAAGTAATTCAAAAATTTGTTCCAAAGAAAGTTGCTGTTTTTTAACCGACGGTAAAAAAATAACCCATTGAAATTAAGACGAAAATTGAACTTAGTAAAAATTTCTATTCGAAATAGCTTTAAGATTTTCTTAGAATAAATCTAAAAGTTCAGTTGTTAAGACACAAATAAAATTTACTTCGGGTGAAAAAAAAACTTGTGAAACTTTTCATGATTCATTAATATTTACGTCTCTGAATCTTCTTGATAAATGGCTCTTTTTTACCGAACTTATTAAATCGTTCTGTCGTGCATGAAACTTAAGACAATAAGTTAAAACACTTTTCCTTTTTTATTTTGTTTGAAATTCTATTTTTCGTTCGAGTGAACAAAAGAATAATAAGAAATTCTACGAAGTTATCGCTATGCATATGCCGTCGGAAAAAAAAAAAATAAATAAATAGAAAACGTTCTTTTTCTTTCCCCTTTTTTGAAAATTCTATCTTCAAATACGTAAAGTTCATTTTTTCAGCTATTTTCTTTTGCTATAAGAAAGTTAGAGAGCTCTTCTTAACGGAATTCGTAGCTATAAATTTTTAAAGGGGAAAAAAATCCACAGAAAAAAAAGGTAAAAAAAAAATTTTTCTTCTTCTTCCCCTAAAGTAAAAAAAAATCATTCGATTTCCGTAAGAAAAGGAGTTGAAAGTCCTTAATAAACGTGGCTCGCAAATAAGATTGAAAAATTTTCCCACAAACATACATAAAATGTTACGTACCAGAAAGTATCGACGTTAAAATATTTCATATTAAATACCTAGTTCTTAATAAATGTTTTGTTAACAGTGTAAATATTTATTTCGGAAATTTAAAACGTAATTCTGTAAATACCTAGCCTCAAAAGAATTATAATCAATGAAATTCTTTGATGAATATTATAAAAGAGGAATTCAGTCGAATAATTTTATTTTTTCACCGTATGTGCTGACTATAAGTAATATATTTTGTTCGTAACTTATTGTATGAGGGCAATAAAGATTTTGAACTGTTTGGAAGAATAGCTCCTTGTACTCATTTAAGAACTGAATGATTTCATTCTTTTTAACGGGAATTTTACAATAAAATCGTCACATTACTATATGAAATAGTTATCAATAAGCATTTTGGTATATAATAATGATTTTAGTTTCATTGGTGGAGAAAATATAAGGACAAACGATCTTAAAACGCCTTTAAACCTCTTTGAGGTTCAAAGTCCTCTACCGCCTTTGCTATTGCAAACCGAGGCGGCACATTCTCTGACAGAAAAATGTTTAGGTATTCTATCAACCCCTTTAAGAGTTGGATGATTGAGTTTTGAAACACCTTTGTATAAGTCTACGCAGATGTTCATCTTCAAAACATCAATTTGCCAGAACGGTATTTATGTATTTCGCAAATGTTTTTCAGTTCATTTCAGATTTTACGTTCTTTCAAGGTCTTTGAAGACTTATTTTTCAATAAAACTATGATGAAACAATGGAGAGATGTCATGGCCAGTCGTCGATACCCGTTTCGAATCATCACTTAGGATGAGCCCTTCTGGCAGATTCGTACCAATGGGATACAAACCATTGACTTTATCACATCGAATCTTCTGCTCAGCGTTTTAGTCAATAGTATAACGAGTGCGATGCGCGAGCTTTAGTAGCAGCAGTAAATTTTTGTTAGGAGGGGTAGAAGGCTTGTTTCCACCATCCTATTATGCATTCTCTAAAGCACGGGGTGGCCAACCTTTATTCAAGCCGCGCCACGATCAAGATTATTTTCGACTCATGCCACTTTATGAATTCTAACATGTAGACCATACACGTTGCGTTTTTACGTGACATGAGCGTTCTCTCCGTTCTTGCAAAATATTGTTTGACTGTCTTCTTATTTTCGTAAAAATGTTCAGTTGGTCACTCTTGAATTCTAAATTGTTTCTATTTTTGAGCCATAAATTCGATTATCGCAATGCAGATTGTGTATGTACGTATATCGGTAGAAGTTCATCCCTACACCATGTTGGGATAGACGTCGGAACCTGGGGCCTCAGGGTGCTCGGCCCTCTCCCTAATAAATTTTTTTAGAAGGCTTAGCCCCCCCCCCCAAGAATTCATGGACATACGACGTAATCATATTATTCTCCCCCCCCCCCCCCATATGTGGTAAATCCTGAATCTTGACACATGGGACTTCCAGCAACTATGCAGTAAGATGAAAAACCGAACAGAAACACATTTAATATAAAGTCATCACATAGTGATTACTTTAAGAGTGCCTGTGTGTGTGTGTGTGTGTACCATGCTCAATATAGGTTAGGCGGCCTACAAGAACATTATTCACAAGAAAAAATTATGTAAAAAATTAGAATTTCTTTGATTGAAAAAGGGAACAGAATTTCTTTAATTGAAAAAGGGAACAGAATTTCTTTAATTATGGAAAAGCGTTCACACGTGTCACTCCTGATACCACGGGTTGGGGCCACCCCTGTTCTAAAACATATTTCAACTGATAACATTCCAAATTTTATACAGTGCTGCCGATAATTTTTTGAAATCACATTCAAATTTGATTTATAACACCGTTCACACAATTTTGCATAATTATACACGGTTTGAAACAATGTATTCAGTGAAATTGTCATAGAGATAACTGTTTTATAAATTTTCTCGTGCAGTTTTGCATTTTTTAATTACACTTATCTGTGTGTCAGCTGATTGATGTTCCCCTATAAGTGCAAATTTAAAACTCATGCGTTCAAATCTTGGGAAAACAGGAAAATATTGAGTTAAGAACTCAATGAGTTGAAATTCATTATTGGATGCCCTTTTTCATCTCTGGATTTTGTCCCCAACTAGGACACAGATAATAAGTACGTTTTAGTTCAAGATTTAGTTCATAGCTTTATAGTTACGGAAATCTAAAGAAAATCTACAGATCGTTTATCTAGAGTGTCCTAATTTAGGAAAATATATTGCTTGGAAACACATCGTGGCTTGAAATCTAATTGCTTTTCTCGGTCCTTTTTTTGATACAGAACTTATTGGCACCTATCTTAATTGGGTCTAATGACGAAAATTAGTGGATTTTGTTTTAATCTTCATGGCAACAGCGAACCCCAAAATTTGTACCAGACCTTGAGTGACGTTACACTAATCTGAACAAAGATCGTTAATTATGGAAACTTTTACTCATTAAGTGATAAGAAGCTGGCGCTAGAAATTAAGGGTCTCAAAGCTTCTTCATCTTTTAAATAACAGAGAAATTTCCATTCAGTGTCGAAGTGGTAATTATTGATTTTGTTTCGCAAAAATTGACATCGCTATTCTTTCTGTAATCGTCGGTAAAAGGAAAATCAGAACGGATCGGCACTAATAAGCTGTTTTTAATAACCATTAAATTGGCTCTCAAGTTCTAAAGTTACATCTTGACATGTACGTGACGTCTTCTCTCCTGAAATGCGATAGTGTTGCAGTTTTTTTCTCACTTTAAGCAATTTTTGTTCCGCATTGCAATATATTCATACATGAATAAAGCATCATAATGAATATATCATTAAAAAAATAAATAAGAAACCTCAAAGTTACCTTAATTAGAATAGCTTAAGAAATTAATGAGCATTATGACAAGTATTACAAGGCAGTTTTGTATGGTTAATTATTTATTGCAGAAAAATTATCTTCTTGAAGAAAAATCTCTTCAAAAATTAGCTTTTAATAATTAATCACAAAAAAATCTTTGAAGTTTCATAGTTTTTATTTTTTACTGTGTGTGTCTTCTGTTCCCCCTCTCTCTATATTCATATAATTCTAACAAAACTAAATGGCATTTGCTAGAGATTATTAACACAGTAGGTTCATGTCGACTTGGTTAATTCGAAGCTCAAGGGAACAGAGAAAAAGTTCGAATTGCCCAACTCATAAATATAGGATTACTGAATTGAAAAAAATTAAAAATACTTAGTAACTATAAAAATATAATAAATGCCAAATAATGCCACTCACTGTGCCAGTTCCCTCGTTGTTGCAACTAGTGTTTTTGTATAAAACGTAAACGATTACGAAAACTACCGTGTTTTATTTGTAAATTTGCAGTTTCAATTTGTTTTCTTTTGGATGCTCTTGAGCATGGTATAAAATCTTCAAGTTTATTTAGAGAATGAATGATGCGATTTTCGAGCTTCAACAGCCTTTTTTTAAAACATGCCCACGGCCTCTGAAAGTGTTGCAATAGGGACCTCTATCGCTTTCTTGGATTTGTTTTCGTCGTCTTCATTAGATGATTCAATGTGACTTTATTCTCTACTTCTTCATCGATGTCCTCATCCGTAATTCAAACGCAATTCTTTTTCTAGATGTGCAAGTGTATATTGAACTCCGTTTGGACATGGTGAAAAATGTTCCTAAGCTACACGGGTATTCCAAAATAAATGAACAATAATACTAGAGAGACATGAATCTTAGGCCAGGATTACGCTATAAAAGTTTGATAAAAGCCCTTTTGGAAAAAACTACCAATAAGCCCATTAGTTACATTCGCTTAAATGTAACAGATACGCTTATTGCATTTGTGAGTATTTTGTTGCAAATTTTTCAAGTATTATAAAAGAACTTTTCTAAAACTTTTATAGTGTAATGACAGCCTTAAACACATTTTACCAGACAAATGACTGAGATTTCAGCACTGCAAATTTTCAACTTTCCGCTTCGAAGAAGATGATTACCACACACGTAAAAAACTCGTATTTCTTACTTAGTAGCATTTGCATTTGCCATTGGTAAGTGATAATGGAGTCATCCAAGATCAAGTAGAACTTCAGCTGCCCACGGAGAGACAAAAGAGATTGGTAACGAAATCATTGCTCCTTCTTGGAGCCACAAAAAAAAAAAAAAAAAAAAAAAATTAAGATTTTATTAATTTTAATTTTTTAATGTTTTAATGTAGGCTACATGCTATATTCCAGAAAAGATCTGTAAATCACGGGAAAAAGAAAAAGATGACTAAAAGTTAAAGTCAAACGAAAAATTTTTCAAATGGCATATCGTTGGCGTGCAAGAAAAAGTCACCAACTCCAGTTTTGAGATTTTGTCAATTTAAAATTTTGAGCCGTTATGAAAAATAATAAAAGTTATTTCAAAGATTTCTGACTTCTAAAATTTAGCTATGTTTAGATATAAATACCAACACAAAGGCCACAATAGACTAATTGCCCAACGAGGTGGCTGAAAAAAAAAGTCAATAAAAAGATATGGATGTCAAATATAACTACAACACAGCAACCCAATATAAAAGCATATATCTCGAAAATAATTAATAATATATAATACACTGCCCATAAAAATAATTATGGTTGTCTTATCAAACAATAATTATGATAAAATATAAATATAATGCAAATAAAAAATCATAATTGTCTCATCTAATTGTTTATCGTACTTTTTTTAAACGCGTCAATTGTGTTAGAGATTCATGAACAACGGAGGTAAGCTATTTCATTTATTGACAACCCTTTAGAGAAAAACTCCCTGCGACACAATAACCTGGAGAATTGCCCCTTACTAAACAGTACTACTTCACCAACTCTGGCCATATCGCTATATTGCAATTTACTGCCATTAATGAGATGGAAATGAAGGCGCTGTCTATTAGTGGTCGCCTCAAGTTCGTTAGGGAAAATATCTTATCTATATCCTCCCTTGGGTTCGAACTCCAGGACCGTGACAACAAGGAAACCTTCATGGTGGTAGACGAGCATCTTACCACCGTGCCACTCGTTGTACTAAACAATATTGGTGCCCACTTCTCGAAGCAGTTAATTGACGGTGTATTAATAACTCGTGGTCCATCCCGTTGAAAATTTTAAACACTTCACATCACACATCATATTCCCATGACACTTGCGTTCTTCTAATGTGAACATATTCAAGAAATCAAGTCTCTCTTCGTGCCTTGTGCACCAAAAAGAGCACGCGTAGAGTTGTGTGGTGTGCTTAATGCGCAGAGTTTGTTACAAAAATGTTTTGTAACACGTGTTTCAATAGGGATACACACACATTGACGTTTCAGGCAAAACTTAGATAGCAAAATAAGGTACCCAACCAGCTGATAAAAAAGTGAAAAAGAATGCCTAGGCAAAATATAGAATAAAACCGGTATTTCATGCTTTGCCTGAAACGACCAGGCATTGTATACCAGAAAATTGTATAGAATGCCTGGATTTGATACTTTGCCGGAAACATATATATATTATTATTATTTTCTTTTTCATTTCTTATTTAATTATTATTATTATTTTTTGTTTTCTTTTCTCTCTCTCATTTTGCTTATGTAAACAGAGAAGATATAAATCTCATAGGCTTCATGGAAGGGCAATTGTCCCTTGGGACCACATAAATGTCCATATTGTGTGTGCGCGCGCTCAATTTCATATATATATATATATATATAATTTCATGTGTGCACTAATTAAAAACTAAATTAAATTATAATAAGTGTGAAGAAGATAACTGTTAAAAACCTTTATAACAACATTATCAGTCATTAATGTTGGCTTTTTTACTCGTATACCAACCAATAAAACCAACACATTACCATTCGAATTCACCGTCCTGGACCATAGTTATGTTCAGATAATTAAGTAATTAATTGACGATATTTGTCATATTCACCATCCCGATTTTTGGATTAAACAATCCCAGTTGAATATGATGAATTTTCGGTTTATAATAAAAAATTAATAAATTGTAGTTTGGCAAAAAAAATTAGAGTATGCTTGATTTTACTGTCCGCTAACGGGGAGTGAAATACATTAAAGCCCTATTCCACTTGACCGGGGATAAGAGAAGTGCCCGTTAACTAGAGGTTCCCATTAACGGAGAGTGTCCATTAGGGGAAGGTTCCACTGTATTATTGTTATTATTTTCTTCAGTGTAGAAAAATATCTCCACTTGCTGACAACACAAATAGTCGTAATCTTTAGATGCTGCGACGTTTTATAAATTCATTGATGCAAAATGTTAAATTCCACGGAACGGATATCCTTGACCATCATTCAAGATTTGAGTTTTAGATGGGAGAATTGAGTCGTTGCCCTCAAATTTCAACCTCAAATGATTTCAGAAGAAAAAAGAAATTGGCAAAGGAACCGTTCCACTTCACCCAGTTGGCAAAAGACGTAAGTTTCGATGCATTTCGAAAATCTCCGCACCGGACATAACATAAACTAGAACAGATGCCTAAAAAAAGGCATCCAATTATTCTTTTTATGCTCAGTTTATTCGATAGAATAACCAGATAAGTCTGATGATACTGAATAAAAATCACCAAAAACAATACTAGAAATTCTTACTTGATAAAGTACTGTTAAGACTGAATATTCATCGTATTCGAGTCACGGTGAATCGATTATTATGCGCAATTTCCAATCGTCTCGGTAAGTTAGATACTAATTAAATTATAATTTTTACCGCCATAATACCCAAGTGTCGTTGGTAAATTTCATAAATGCTAAAAGAAAAATTTTAATATGATACTTAACACTTATAAATACAGTTAGGATTGTCAAATGAGAGTTCATTTTATCGGGGTAAAATCGTAAATTTTCTTAAATAGGAGTTCGTTATTAGGTACGATTATAGAATTTGTCAAATACGAGATAATTATATCGGGGTCTGATGGCAGAATTCGTTAAATTGGAGTTTTTTATATTGGGGTCCGATAATATGCGCACAAAAACTTGTAAAAATTCTTAAATCAAAGAATTTCTCAAATGAGATTTCCTTATATCGAAGTATGATCGTAAAATTTGTTAAATGAGAGACTGTTATATCGGGATATGACGGTAAAATTTATTAAATCAGAATTTGTTACATTCAGGTACGATCGTACAATTTGTTAAAAAGAAGTTCGTTATATCGAGGTATGAACATAAAATTTGTTAAATAGTTCCTTAAATCGAGGTCCGATTTTAGATTCATCAGATACGCGTTAGTTATAAGAGTTATTTCGAGAATGTTCGGAAAAATTCGTTAAACTGGAGTTAATTATATCCGGTGCAGACTCTGCCTTACAAATACGGTCATCTAAATAATAAATCTTACCAAGGCAATGGAACCGATTTATCTCAAATTTACAGATACGCAATGGCGATTATGCATAATAACCGGAAAACGTGAATTTAGTACGATTATTATGTTTACAAACGACACTTGGGTATTATGTATAATCAACGGTAAAACGGATAAATTTAGGGAAATTTATCGAACTTACCGAAATGGTCGGTGATCAGAGGCACATTAATAATTTTCCCCTCCCTTTTCCCATTCCAGTCAAATTCTCTTGACTACTCTTTCCTCGAATTAGACACCCTGAGTTACTTTGAACCCCCCCCCCCCCCCCACCCCACAAGTACACCCGTGTCTTTAAAGTCACTGTTTAGTCATTCACATGCTTGTACACTGTTTGGTTACTCACGTACTTGCAAATGCTCTAGGTCATTCATTAACCTGGTCCTTCGTTCTGGAGATCACTCGTTTGGTCATTCACATGCTTGCTCACGCTCCAAGTCACTCTTTTGCTCACTTACGTGCTTGCAAACTCTAGGTCACTGTTTTGGTCACTCACTGACCTAGTCAATTCTATCTGGGCAGAGGTGTATTTGGTGGAGGTTTTCCAAAAATATAGCCTTCTTCCATTCTACGAATTTTCTTCGCCACTCATTCCTTAAATATCCACCCTGCCCCTCTTAACTTGACTCCCTGGGATATAGCCCGCTAAGCCCCACCTGTAAATACGCCACTGTCGGTGATTATAAATATGAGAAACCAGATTTATCACATTAACTGCAACATATACATATTATACAGGGTGTCCTGTAAGTGCTAATGCGGCCTCCATCTTATCAACCGTCCGGAGTAGAGGTATGACTCCAATTTAAAAAATGCTCAAAATGCTCAATAACATGGCATCAGGGAAATCCAATAAAAACGGATTCAAAGTAAAGGAAACTGTTCAGTTCATAGAATGACAAAACACGGGACTTTCTCGAATATCACAGAGATATTCGCATTCGAAAAAAGGAAGAAATTTGGGAAAGAACAGCGTTAAATGCGGGTAAAACGGTTTTTCCCGCATTTAACACGCTGTTCTTTCCCAAATTTCGTCCGTTTTTATAGAATCCGAATATCTCTGTGAATATTTCATTTAAAAACATGAATTTCTTTTTTTTTGTTGGCATCAGAAGAGACTGAGCAACAAATTTCTAATTGGAAGTTGGGGAATAGTGGGAACTTATAAAAATTTAGATTTTCTTTTGTTATTCGTTACACACGATATTGTCACTCTTGAATCTGGTACAGGGTAATTTTTTAATGCCTTTTGAGCATTTCTTAAATCGAAACTATACCTCTACGACGGACGAATTATAAGATGAAGGCCGCATTAGCGCTTACAGGACACCCTGTATCAAGTGCGTGTGATGGATCTTAGTTTGTGATTTAAATTTTTTGTTTCGGAAATTTCCCGCGTTTTCAGGAAATGCACTTTCCCGCAGCTGTCAAACTTCTTGACGGTGGAGCGGGATCAAGATATATAAAGAGAAGAAACGCTCGAGGAAATAGTTTTTCGTTTCAAAGTTCCATGTTCTTTTGGTTGCCTGCCAGATATAGAACGTACTGACCGAGTCATGAGACGTTTTTCCTTTCCTTATTCTTCGCTTTGTTTATTTCTAAAATTTTCATGAATATCGTCTGTTGAGATTTATTTTTGCTGTTTCTATTTTTCGTACCATACGGAAGGATATAAGAGCTTTCCGTAGGCAAGTGCATGGTATTTAGGACTTTTACTGAAATGCATCTTTTGAGAAATGATGGCATACAGTATTTATTATACCTGACATTTATTTGCCACTATACTGGGTTCATGTCCCTGCAGGTGGAATTATGATTTTGCCGCCTGTAGGCTACACAAATTTTGCCGCCCTTCTCCTATTCTAGTCCAATTTTCTTCACCACTTATTCCTCAAATTACCGCTATAAGCTGCTCAGCCAGCATCTGCTAGAGATAGGCCACCGCAAGGTTCACCTGACGTTATGAGAGTAGTCCTGTAAGATAACCTAGTAAGTTTGCCACATTTTGAACCACCGCATCCTATTTCGTTTCTTCTTATTTTGGCGCAGAATCTTCTGGGTTGGCTCACAAATACCGCGTGGGGATTGGAAGTGGGGCATGGAAATCGCCAACTCTGTGCCCGATCGTTTCTTTTCCGCACAACGATGATACTAGCACGTGCAGCGGATTTTTTTCTCTGAATATTCTGAGTGGGCATCGACTACTTGCGTGACGTCACGAGCAGCGGGCGGAGGCCCATCTCTAGGAGGTGATGGCTCAGCCCTCCAACCCCTGTAAGCATGACTCTGTCTCGAAGTCTCCAAGTTACTCTTTTCGTCACTCACATGCATGCACACTTTCTTGGTCAATCTTTTGGGCATTTCCTTGCTTACTAGGTCACTATTTGGGTCATTCCTATGCTTCCACACTCTTTTGGACATTCCTATGCTTACACACTCTTTTGGTCATTCCTATGCTTACACGCTCTTTTGGTCATTCCCATGCTCATAAACTCCCGAGGTCACTATTTGGTCACTCAATGATCTAGGTGAGTACTCTCTAGGTCAGTGTTTCTCAACCACCGGGCCTGACATTAGTCATGCCGGGCCGCTTCATTTTCCACCATTCATTCTCCGTTAGTCGTGTGTTAGCCCGGGCCCTCCGCTTAAAAAAATGAATGAATCCGGGCCATGGGCTTCCAAAGGTTGAGAACCACTGCTCTAGGATAATCTTTTGGTTGATCACATACTTGCGCAGTCTTGGTTATTCACATGCTCAAGCTAAGTCACTCTTACGATCTCTCACTGACCTGATCCCACGCTCTCTTTGTCACTTTTTGGTCACTGACATGCTTGCATACTACAAATTCAAATATCTCAGTGATTATTGCACGTAAAAAATAGAATTTCTTTAACTGACCAAATAAAAATTTGATTTTTTTTATTTTAATGAATATACAACTCCTTCCAATATGAATGGCCTTAATCTGAGGTCTATACGTTATTTGGATAATTGAAAGTATGCTTCTAGGATGAACGGTTCAGAGTTATTCCAGGGTAAAGGAGCTTTCCTATGCACCCTGTATATATCGCGGAAAACTATTCATTTTAGTTTTTCTTAAGTTTTCATTGCATTAATTTTGCGAGAGAATTTTAGAATTTCAAAATCACGCAAATTTGTTTCCTCAGTCATAAAAATTGAAAATATGAAGCTTTAACCTTATTAAATTTTATTAGTCATTTTTTTAATCCTATTATAAAAACATGATTGAAACATGACTAATATCTACATTCGTAAAATCATAAATGACAAAAAATTTTGTGACTGTGAATCTAATATTCATGTAACTAAAAATACATTGCAAAAAAGTTATGAAATATGTATCTGAAAAAATATTCATGATACAAGATTGTAATAGTGTTTATAGATTCAACATCTAAAAACTTAACCTTTACAAAATTTCATTATTTATTCAAATAAACCCTGCCTGGTTAAAAATAAGACAAAGAATGAGATAAACTATATATATAGACAGAAAGGAAAGCAACGTGAAGTGGTAAAACCGAATAAAATCATAGTCGAAAAACAGTTTTCATTCATGGTGGATACTATCGACTGCCCAATCATTTGACACGCGGTTGCTTGTCAAAAACTAATATGGAGAGTAAAGTGTTTTGCGTTATTTTTTATTTCACCCATAATTAAAGAGTTATAGCGCTTTAAAAATTGATTACGTTACTTATAAATTGATTACGTTACTTATAAATTGATTATGTTACTTATAAATTGATTACGTTACTTATAAATTGATTATGTTACTTATATAAATCCTTTACAAATTCACCGAACATACACCAAACGTACTACTTGGCATTTTTGAAGGTGATAATAAGTTTTTTCCCCCTTGCTTTCAAATTTTTTTCTCGCTATCGTTAGCCGGGATTACAGTATAAAAGTTTGATAAAAGATCTTTAACAAAACTTGAAAAAAAAACCCAACTAATAAGCCTATTGGTTACATTCTCTCAAATGTATATAATTATTCATAATTACCGATTTATTACCTTTAACATAACACATATATGTAACAATGGTCTGTTGCCCAGGGTATCCTCAATCGATGAACCCTAGAGCCTAGACAGATCGTGTGATCCCTTGGGTGTGATTAAAATGTAATATAGGGTTGTGTTGATTGTGCATTGTGTTTGAGTGTTGAATACTTTTAAATTTACAATTTTTTGGTTTTTTATAAAAATTGAGAATATGAATCTTTAACAGCATACATATTGTTTTTATAACAGGAATGAA
Source organism: Pholcus phalangioides (assembly GCF_987345545.1). Taxonomy (NCBI): domain Eukaryota; kingdom Metazoa; phylum Arthropoda; class Arachnida; order Araneae; family Pholcidae; genus Pholcus; species Pholcus phalangioides. Next base: position 11,682,692 of record NW_028301625.1, on the reverse strand, counting down.
GCATGACTAGTTTTTACTTCTGTGAAATCATAAATGACAAACATTTCTCGGACAGTAAAAATTATAAGCAAAATGTTTACTCGATTTTCACAGACTGGAACTATAGACTACAATGCTCACCTACATATGATACAAACTAACCAACGCTACACATGACGGAATGTTCATCCGAGATCGATACAAAGACTACTGTAATGGTTGGCTAAGACAAATATTCCGTGAACTAGTGGGAAATCGGATTAATTCCATAAATAACTTTCCGTCTTTGATAGCGATTCCAGTTTGATTGTTTTAAGCATTGAATTGCTTGTTTTCACTCGATTCTAAGGAAATCACAGGTTTCGATCACTTAAGAATAGTTTGGGAAAGCTTTGCCATCTAATGCTGAAATTGGCCACTCTCCAGTTTAATGCTTCCTTGATCTCAACTAAACAACATAGGATTAATTAGAGCTCTTCATGCATTAACGTTAGATGTGTGTACGGAGAAAAGAGAAAGAGAGGAAAGTCATTTGGCTGCCTTCCGCGTCAAATCCTTTGAACGAGTTTCGAGTCGAGTGATATTTAAGTGCTTTTTCATTCAGTCGAGTTCAGTAACAGCTTAAATTTTTCAACTATGAAATGGCATCTGAACAACACACATTTTTGTCTGAGCTGAAATGTTTGTTTTTTATGATGAACAGTTTTTGCTTGATTTTCATTGCCATATATGTATACACACTTAATTTTAGAAAGCTTTTTATGTACAAACTGCGATAATATGTCTATACTTACGTAATTCAAGCAGAGACGTGTCCTTAAGCAAGTTTGAATAATCACTAAAAAGTTAATTTCTTTCTCGCCGAGACTCACAAATGGCCAAAAGCTGTGATAACTCTAATCAAGTTGTGTGACGAAAACTTATCAGGGAAAAGTTTGATCGAAGTTCTTGTAGTTCGGCAGTGTTTTTTTTTTTTTTTTTTGGATATATTTTGCAAGTCTTAACTTGTATTAACATTAATGTTGATCAAGGAAACAATTATTTTCCGGATATTATGCTGAGGTGAGCTCGGAAAGAAAAGTCATCACGTCTCCGCCGGGACTCGAACCCAGGCCCTCTTGCATACCGGGCAAGCATGCTACCATCTACACCACTGGAGACACATGAATCTGCCTTCCTAATTTCACGCACTGTGTCGTGAGGCGCTGAAGTAGAGGCATTAGTAGCCTCTCTTAACTTCAGGAAATGGCCCCCGGGTGGGACGGTTTAGAGAGATATAGATGGCCTTTTTCTCAGCCAGAGATATCAAGGAAACAATTATTTTCCGGATATTATGCTGAGGTGAGCTCGGAAAGAAAAGTCATCACGTCTCCGCCGGGACTCGAACCCAGGCCCTCTTGCATACCGGGCAAGCATGCTACCATCTACACCACTGGAGACACATGAATCTGCCTTCCTAATTTCACGCACTGTGTCGTGAGGCGCTGAAGTAGAGGCATTAGTAGCCTCTCTTAACTTCAGGAAATGGCCCCCGGGTGGGACGGTTTAGAGAGATATAGATGGCCTTTTTCTCAGCCAGAGATATCAAGGAAACAATTATTTTCCGGATATTATGCTGAGGTGAGCTCGGAAAGAAAAGTCATCACGTCTCCGCCGGGACTCGAACCCAGGCCCTCTTGCATACCGGGCAAGCATGCTACCATCTACACCACTGGAGACACATGAATCTGCCTTCCTAATTTCACGCACTGTGTCGTGAGGCGCTGAAGTAGAGGCATTAGTAGCCTCTCTTAACTTCAGGAAATGGCCCCCGGGTGAGACGGTTTAGAGAGATATAGATGGCCTTTTTCTCAGCCAGAGATATCAAGGAAACAATTATTTTCCGGATATTATGCTGAGGTGAGCTCGGAAAGAAAAGTCATCACGTCTCCGCCGGGACTCGAACCCAGGCCCTCTTGCATACCGGGCAAGCATGCTACCATCTACACCACTGGAGACACATGAATCTGCCTTCCTAATTTCACGCACTGTGTCGTGAGGCGCTGAAGTAGAGGCATTAGTAGCCTCTCTTAACTTCAGGAAATGGCCCCCGGGTGAGACGGTTTAGAGAGATATAGATGGCCTTTTTCTCAGCCAGAGATATCAAGGAAACAATTATTTTCCGGATATTATGCTGAGGTGAGCTCGGAAAGAAAAGTCATCACGTCTCCGCCGGGACTCGAACCCAGGCCCTCTTGCATACCGGGCAAGCATGCTACCATCTACACCACTGGAGACACATGAATCTGCCTTCCTAATTTCACGCACTGTGTCGTGAGGCGCTGAAGTAGAGGCATTAGTAGCCTCTCTTAACTTCAGGAAATGGCCCCCGGGTGAGACGGTTTAGAGAGATATAGATGGCCTTTTTCTCAGCCAGAGATATCAAGGAAACAATTATTTTCCGGATATTATGCTGAGGTGAGCTCGGGTTCGAGTCCCGGCGGAGACGTGATGACTTTTCTTTCCGAGCTCACCTCAGCATAATATCCGGAAAATAATTGTTTCCTTGATATCTCTGGCTGAGAAAAAGGCCATCTATATCTCTCTAAACCGTCCCACCCGGGGGCCATTTCCTGAAGTTAAGAGAGGCTACTAATGCCTCTACTTCAGCGCCTCACGACACAGTGCGTGAAATTAGGAAGGCAGATTCATGTGTCTCCAGTGGTGTAGATGGTAGCATGCTTGCCCGGTATGCAAGAGGGCCTGGGTTCGAGTCCCGGCGGAGACGTGATGACTTTTCTTTCCGAGCTCACCTCAGCATAATATCCGGAAAATAATTGTTTCCTTGATATCTCTGGCTGAGAAAAAGGCCATCTATATCTCATTAATGTTGATGATAATTGTGAGGCATTAGCAATGAGAAATCAAGCTGTATGATATGGATGAACGAGTTCAGCACACAACTGATCAACTCAATCTACTTTTTGTATTTTAAGAAGCCTTATTATTGATTTTTCCCCCCGAGATTTAAATACTCTCTCCTACATGCTTACAAGTCATTAATTACTTAACCCTTTATTTTGCAATGTTGCTCTCAAAAAAAGCAACATGGTTTTCTTATATTTTTCAAATAAACACATTTTATATTTTGAGCTCGTTTCGGCATTGGTAATTCTAAACAACTCCTAAACATGTGATTTTTACGTGTGAGATGCTCATGAAGTTTCTATAACTATTAGCAGAATGTCTCCAAGGTATACATGTCCCCTATTTCTTGACAAGCCAAGCAGAAATAATTTTTTAACCCTTGAATTTTGAGAGGAAATACTTTATATTTTCGTCATGAAAATACCACGTGTGGAGGGGAGATATTGCTGAGTGTGCCTTCTTCAACAATAATAGAAAAGTAAGTTGGCAAACAATAAATGAAAAGTAAGTACTATTCAAATCTATATAAATCACGTAAATACAGTGTGTTCCCCTGAAGTGCGACGTCCCATATTGTTTTAAATATTGACAATAATTTTTTTTGTCATGTAATAGCTATGAAATCATTCGTATCTCATTTGCCTAATGTAATCCCTCAAAAATTTTCTCTTTTGGATATTTCAATGCTTACCAATTAAAGGGTTAAATGCCCAAAATTAAAACGACAAAGAAATCATTTGATCATTTTAGTCGCAATACGGTTATTTTCAGCACACGAGGACTAATTAGACCGGGACCTACAAATTATTGCCGATTTCGAACGGCAGCCTATATTATACTCACCGAGAGGTTTGTACGCTAACCCCTCGGTGTGGGACTCCCTGCGGTAGCAATATTTTTCCGTGGTCATGTTGCCGTTTCTGTTGTACCCCGTGTCAGGAAAGCTTCTGACAAGACAAAGAAGAAATATCGAACACAATCAGAAAGTATATACTAAATATATTATAATAGAAATGCATAAAATGAAAATATACGGAATTGATCGAACTTAGTAAGAATGCATATATATGCCAGAAACTTTTGAAAATGAAATAACAGAAAAAAAAAGAAATACATATTACACGTGTAAAATGCACCAGATTTTCAGTGTCTGCAACTTGTACTTGGGACTGTATATCGATCGAATTCTTTACATCGAGCTCATTAGAAACTTATGTACTCACATGTAAACAGTTTCTTATATTCACGAATGATCGGAAAATTACCAGTTTGCTTCTCGTGGCTTAGGTAACTTGCGTTCAACCTCTTAAAAAATTAATTTCACGCTTCGATATAAAAATTTTATTTGTATAAAATGTGATGGAAAATTGAAAACTTTGATTTTGATGGTTCTCTTTCAGTTGGCAGCTTTTTCAGTAATTAAAATTTTCAACAAGTTTTAATTATTTTTTCCCTTTAGCCCCAACACTAAGTTATGCTTCGGAAAGACATCCTAAACAATGCAAAACTTGAGAAATTAAATTGTTTTATCATTATAAAATGATTTTTTTATATTAATATACGTAGATATATATGTATATACAAATACAAATACAACGCCACAACAGGCAAAATGCCCAACGAGGTGGCTGAGAAAAAGATGCCCATAAAAATATGGATGCCATATATTTCAAAAATAGCAACCCAATTAAAAATGCAATTAACAAAAATTGTAAACAATATATACACACATGATAAAATATTATACAATGCCCATAAAGAATACTTATGGTTGTCTTATTCTAAGTATGAATACCTATATAACAAGTATATAACACGTGTGGAAATCGTGTGAAAAACAATTAAAAATTCATTTGTATCCAAATTACTAATACGTGACCATTGTCTTGTTTGAGTAATAGCACACACACACACACAAATGATAATCTGATCTCACCACGAATGCTAAACCCTTTGTGCTTCTCACATATCAAATACGCACGTAAAGCGATTATTCGACGATTAATTGCGTTGGATCAAATACGATAGGCGCTGAAAATGCAATCACGGAATGATATTGACGTGATGTTTGCGGCATTGAATGCTCAATGCACACACTCATAGATTATATATAAACATGAAAAATTACTCTGGTAACAGGTGTTTCAATTTACCATATGGAAACCTAAATATTTGAGTCGTGCAGTTGCAAAACTGCAAAGCACGAACCAGATTTTTTTACAGAAAGCGAAAAAGAAACTTTTGTAGAGTGTATTTTTTGAGCTGACGCTTGTTAAAATGTTAATGTTATGTTGTTAAAATACACTCTCCAAAAGTCTCTTTTTCACTTTCTGTAAAAAACTCTGGTTGGCGCTTAACGAATTTTGCAACTGGGTGACTCATTTGTTGTGATACAAAAATCCATAAAAATATTAAAATATATAATTTTTTTATAGTATTCAAACCAGCAGATACGATCGTATTATTTATATAATAAGCCTATATTTTACTTTTACACGAGATATTCATGATTTTTTCCATTAAATATTTAATTGGAATCATAACCCTTTATTTTTATTTTAAAATTCTTATACAACCACAAAATATACGCTCAGTTTTATTCCATTTTCGGTATTTTCCATTTTATTCGTTTATGAGTGCCCATTGAAATCGTATCAGTTGCAAATTTAGAATGTCATGACATGGGAAATGGTATCTGAAAAACTTAATGCGCGCTGAAATCTACGGGGAAAAATATCCCAAATTGTTTTATAATGGTCTTTATTGAATTTTTCAAAAATTTCTGAGATATATTCCGCAAGTTATCTTCAAAAAAAGAGTTCATATTATGTACTTTTGAGAATTTAGGATAGGTTAACGTGACCGTTAGACTCGAAATGGAATTCGAATGGATCAAAACATTTATGCTCACAACTGAAAGAAATTTCCTGAAAGTAATTTTTCTTGAAAATATAATTCGTAACATTTCTTTGTTATTTTGCTTCCATTAGTGAAAGATTGCACTTGATGCAATATAAAACGGCAGAAGAGAAAATACAGACTGAAATGCGGACAAAACCATCGTGAATCAGTCCTTGATGTTTCCTGAGAACTCAATTCTTTGAGTGCTACAATGGAATCCCATCAAAAACTCGGCTGCCGACATCTTCAGATCGGTCTACACAAAGATTTCATTTACAGAGATTGTTGAAAGGAGACGAAAAGATGTTTTCTTTCTCGAACGTCTAGAAGAAAATCATGAGTACTATCGAAAATCGAGTGGTTCTAAAATGATCCAGTTCAGTTATCTCTGGAGAGAGAAAGCTCAAAAGAAGATTCACCATTAAGCAAAACTCATCGATTTATACACAATGAAGAACGAACACAAGGACACGCATTATATAAAGAACACAAAGAAACACTGTCCATATAAATAAAATTCTCATATTAGGATAGTAAATAAAATTCATTGTCGAATAATAATGATGAGGGTGAAGAAAAATGTAGGCTTTCACGACTGGCGTCAAGATAAAGAGATTCTAGAAATTTAGTTGGTACTTGAAAATTCGTTTGTGAGCATCGAGTCCATCGAAAAACTTTCGAACCACAAACAATATAATTTCAAAAAAAAAGGAAGAAACGCTTCGAGTGTATTGAGTTTGGCTTTCAGCTGTTCGCTACCTTAAATTGAAAACAGTCACTCAACTGGTCCAAGCAGCTATTTCATGATTAGTCCAAGCAATTCTTTTGTGATTGGTACAAGCAATTCTTTTATGATTTGGTCCAAGCAACTACTTTGTAATTGGTTCAATCGAGTTGATTGAACCAATCGCAAAGTCTGCTATGATTTGTCCTGAGCCCGATACGAACCAGATGTAGATGAAATTTAGCAACTTTGGGCATATTCCAGATCTATCTACTATATATTCCATAGACACCGCAACTTGAGGACTTGGAGCAATTGTGTGAGGCCCTTAATAAAATTTCAGAGAAGGCTGTGTGTGATTCTCTCCCAATAATTCTTGAATAAACAATTCACTATACACCACCTTCTCCCCAGTGTATGCCACGCAACTTTTTTGATTAGTCCAATCGAATCTTTCGTGATTAGTTGAAATAACTTTTTCGTTATTGGTCGATGCAACTTTTGTGATTGGTCGAAGCAACTACTATATTTTGCAGTTGGTTCAATCAACTCTACTTTGATTTGTTCCCAGCCTGACACATCTACTCCAGCTTCGGTCCACGTTATCTTCGAGCACACAGGCCGGATGATCCAATCTACTATATTTCCATACCGGAACTTGAAGGCTTAAGACAATTGAGGCCCCTGCGCGCCCCCTCCTCTGTGTATGCCCTTGAACGACGTCAGGTAACCCCGCCTCCGTTTGTCGCTGTCGCCACTGAAGATGTCTAACGCAGATGTGAACGAAACGTTTCAAAAAAAAATTTCCACTTGACCAAAGAGTTTCCCAATTTTTTTTCTTTCGTCCCCTTCTTCAGAAATTTTTCGTTCTCATCGTCCCGCAAGCCCCTGGGAAGGGAACATGGAGCTCCAAGAGCTCCGCGGAGCAACGGTGTAGAACCGCTGCTCTAGACCATAGGTTTCCAACTGGTATTCCGCGGAATCAATTTCGTAAGAGCTTTTTAAGGCAAGGGTGCTCAACCTTTCGAAGAGCGCGGACCACTTTGATGGTTTGAAAACGTGTCGCGTGTTACATAAGTGATCTGTAAATGTGCCCCGGGCCAATTGGGAATATGTTGCGGGTCACTTAAGTGATCTGGGAATGGCTTTAGAGTCACTCAACTGGTCTGGGAATACGTCGCAGGTCAGTTAAGTGATCTTAAAATGTGCTGCGGGTCATTTAAATGATATGGAAATGTGCCGTGGGTCATTTAAGTGGGGTAAGAATGTACCGCGAGCCGCTTAAGTGATCTAGAACAGGCCACTTAATTGATTTATAAATTTGTTGTGGATCCCTTAAGTGGTCTGGGAATGTGCCGTGGTTCAATTAAGTGATTTGTAAATGTGCCGTGGTTCAGTTAAGTGATTTGTAAATGTGCCGTGGTCCAATTAAGTGATTTGTAAATGTGCTGCAGGTCACTAGGAATGTGCTGCTTAGTTCATTGTTACAAAATTAACTTTGAGCTTGTGGGCCACATTTGGCCCCCGGGTTGAGCTGCATGTTTTTAAAAGGTAAAAAAAAATTCATTGGTTACAATGAAAATATTCCACATTAGTCAACTATTTTGTCCGGATTGCGTGGAACAGTCTCGTAACCATTAAGCGTACAGCGGAACAATCTCGTAACTATCAAGAATCTCAACCAAAACGTTAAGAAAAACCTCTTTCCTAAACCACATTTTTTTTAACCCGGAATCAGTTTACGATGAGTATACACTTCTAATTATCGATAAAAACCCCAATTCATATCAAAACATCGTATAAAAATTGTAACTCATTACTTAACTCAAGCTATACGGTTCAAAAAAATTCAAAATTCAAAAAAAAAAAACCCAATAATAATCCTTTGACTACGAACAATTTATTCTGGAGAAAAACTTAAATATGTTTTTCTTTAACAAAAAACTTAAGTCAACATGTTCTATTATGGGTAATTTATCTAAAGATAGAAAAAATTGTTTTTGTTCGATATTTTAAGTTTTACTTCCTTCCAATAACCTAAAGCAATGGGCTGAAAAAATAAATATATATTATAGTTTATATATAAAAATAATAAGTAAAGGGACCAAAAAAAATTGAAAAGTAAATTTTCTTTAAACTACGCGTAAAAATTGAGCCACACGAAAGCCGATATTCCGTACATGGAAGAAAGACCTAGTCTAGTGAAGAGTAAAAAAAACTATATATATATAAGATGAACTAGTCTCAATTTTCTAAGGTAGAAAAAAGAAATAAGAACTTTTGTCCAAGAGATTTTTACGGATTAATGCTAGAGGATAAATATCGAACAAGTTTTGTTTTTTTTGGAAAAAAACACAAGTTTGTTTTATATATGGTGTTGTATGTGTTCCAAAGACAACAAGGGCCAACGTATCAACAAAGAGAAGAGTTTCTCTCACCATACTTATATAGATATAAAAGAAGAACCTAAGAAAACTTTTCGAGAAGTTTACCGACTGTTAAAGAAACAGAACACTTGTAAAAAATATCTATAGAGAATAAACTCACGGTAACTTCATATTTTTGTAAATAATGAAGAAAGATTCAAATTTTAAACCATTTATTTTCTATTAACGGGAATAAAAACATTCGCCGGGGGTAAACTACAAAACATTTTTGGCATTGGAAAATTTTCTGATGTGTGTGTGTGTTGAGGGAATAATTTTTTTTTTTGTAGCAATATAGTATTAAGTTGTTCTACTTTTTTTTATTTTTATCGTTGCTCTTGAATTTGTATTATTACAAACGATTGATTTAACCCTTAAATGATGAATCTTTTTCGAGTTGATAATTTTTTTTTCATAGTTAATGACAGGTATATAGAAAGCCTGAAAAATCATGTATCTTGATTTGTACTGCTTATACAAGGCCTTAAAGAGGCCGTATAGAGCCTCAAAACTCACTCATACAATAAATGTATTGAAGCAATATTACATTCCAAATATATTACTACCTTCTTTGTGATTTTAACTATAGCATAGCTGCCAAGTCTCCCGAATTTTTCGGGAATCTCCCGAATTTTATCTTCATCGCTCGATCTCCCGAAATGTTCTTAAATCTCCCGAATTTTTACGAAAATCACAAAAATCCCTAATTGTCCCTAAAAATTCCCTACTTCATTAAAAAAATCCCCGCTTATGAAAACAATCCCTAAGGAATTTCTTGTGGGGCATGAAGCCTCTTTTTTTCCCCTTTCGAAATGACGTCACACGTCGTAAATGGGGAAATTCCCTTTTTAAGGAAGTTTTACAAACCCTCTGATGGTAACAAGAAAGTTGTTTGTCTTATCGTGCAGGGAAATGGCTTAGCAGCCAATAGTCCTGGATAATAATTGAAGATTATGGTGATGCACATGTGGTCAAAATTTCTTTTGTTGAAGTTACGTACGTGCGATATAACAAAGCATGAATAATGATAAGCAAAAACATATTTAATCAATTTTAAAGATACTTATTCTGATGAATTTCCTTTCATCAAACGTTCCAGAAGAGGGCTGACTTTTCCTTTTTGTACAAGTTGTGTTACGGACATAAACATCGGTCATGGAAAGACTGCCATCATCACTCGTGAAATGAAAAAAAACATCAAGTGTCACAAAAAGTCAGTGTTCTTCAAAAATTGACGGTGTTTTCCTTCATCTTCCGATGATTTTGGGGTCATTCGCGGAGAATGTTTGTTCACAGCGTTTCTGATTGAACACAATATTTATTTTTACATCATTGAAGTTTTGGCCTCCAATTTCACTTGTTTTTTGCGTAGGAATTTTATTCCCAAGGGTTTAACTTCCATGTGTGTAAAATCCCTATTTTAATTTAACTTCAGTTTTTGAGTAGGGATTTTATTCCCTACGCCTCAACTTTTATGTTTGGAAAATCCCTATTTTAATTGGAAAAATCCCTATTGTATTTATTAGGGAGTGGTTTTAGCATAAAATGCGGGTGTGCGCGAAAATCTCCCGAATTTTCATTTTCAAAAGTTGGCAGCTATGCTATAGTAAAAAAAAAAATTGGGGTTGCAAACTTGAAGGTAAAAAAAAAAAAAGAAATGCACAAAAAAAACCCCACTTTAACAAATGAGCGAAATCGTTGCGTTACTTGGGACACCTACCAGCAAATTCGAGACATCAAATGGAAAGAAAAAGACCTCAGCTTATGTGGAAAGTTGATTCTGAATTTTTATTTTCAAACTGGTTGCAGTAATGAACATCTAAAGGGCCCTTTGCATAGATGCAAAGCTACGCATAAATAGGGTTGACGCAATGTAGTCCAGATGTCATCGTGTGGAAATATCACAGAATTGAATCATTAGAATGGTGACAAAATAGTGATGCTGGTTTATAAATAACCCAAGATGTAAAATGCAATGAATTTGATGATGGGGCTGTAAAAACCCATTCAAAAACCATACCGTGATAGTTAAAAAATAATTCCCTGAAACAAAATAAAAATTTCAAGAGACAACTTTTTGAGTTTATCAAATATTTCTTAGATTGACGTAGGTATATCGAAAAAAAAAATGAATGAATAAAATTAAATGGTATGATATATATGATATACATTTATAAATAATATTTATAATATATATGATATATAAATAAAATAAATGTCATATAACGTAATTTTAATAAGTTAAAATGGAAACCTCATTTTTAAAAATCTTATTTTAAAAGCAATTATAGCTTAACAGAAAATTTCCAGTTTCCCATGTGCTGAACGGAATAAAGCCCAGGTCTTCACGTGAAAAAAATCACAAAATTTAATCCCTAGAATGACGAAATCCTTGAAGTGAAAAAATGGTGATGATTAATTACAAATAACCCGAGAAATGATAAATATGGTTATGGCTGTACAAACTTATCAAAAACCATATTGTGAAAATGAAAAAATAATTCCGAAACCAAAATGAAAACTTCAAGACAATTTTTTGAGTTTATCAAATATCTCTTTGTTTGATACAGGTATAGTGTATTCATTCGGGTAATATGGTATACTAGGTTTTCTCTGCCTTCAGGTATGACCTCCAAGTGGAACAGTGATAAACAAAATCGCTTGAAACTCTTAATGCAGCTTTGGTGATAAACAATTTCAAAATGACCCCATGGTGCTACAGAGTCAGTGTCGCTCGGTTGTCACCATCATCACGGCTGCTATGCGAGAATATTTGTTTTTCCACTTCTAGAAATTTACTTAAGAAAAATTTCACAAAAGTGTTTATTAATTATTGAAAATGTGCTCAATAATTTGAAACTAAGCCCAAATGTACATCACAAGTGTTCAATTATATTGTGCTGTGCTCATTTTTAACTAGCCATTGTCTCCGGCTACATGGAACGCTATTTTTCACAGATGGTGTGTCGGGTGATAATTATGAGTTGGGCTAGACTATCTCTTCAAGATGGAAAGTTTAGTAAAATAACACGAGGAAATATCTATATAGAAATAATGTGCATCCCGTTCTCGTAGGTACACCTTGACACTTTTGAGGCAGAATAAGAAGATTGCATTTGTGACTCTTGTAAATAGACTATGACACCACAGCATAATCATATACAAAAACAAACGATAGAATTTTTATTTTTCATTTTCATAGACTCATTAAATCTTGTTTTTGATCAATTTGAATTAGTTTTCTTTATTTTGAACCCACTGTTCCATATTCCCTCATGCAAATGATTTTTTAAAAGCTTTTTTTAGGTACAATATTTATTTTTAAATACGATACACTTGTCAATGAAAAGACAAGAAACCAAATTTTATATAAATGCAGGTGTCAGGTTTTTCTACCATGTTTCAAATCGGAATAATCGAAAAAAATAAAAGTGGTATTCCATATCACCCGAATGTGTTATATATCTAAACAAGCAAAAAGAAAAAAAAACTAAAACGGTACATAAAATAAGTATCTCATATAGCGTATTTCAACATGTTTACTGATGAGAGCCATGTTTAAATAACTCTTATTTTAAAAGCATTTTATAATTTACCAGAAAATCTTCAATTTAACAAGTGTTGAACGCAATAAAGTCCAGGTCTTTCGTAGAAAGATCATGGAATTTAACCCGTTTATGCCCGCACCTTCACGCGCTTTGAATCCCATTTCGATATTGGGATATTTTGTTGAAATTGCGCCAATTAAGAATATTCCAAGAGATTTTTTTCAATACATCAAAAAGGAAGTGTAACATTGGACGACAAGTGTCCTTAATTGAGGACAGCAAAATATGACAACGTATTTGAAAAAAAATTTGAAGTGAAATGAAACTGAATCGTGTTAGTTATTCCTATTAAACACTGTAACCTAAATAATCAATTATTAAAGAATCGCTTGCATGGAAATAGCAATATAAGGTCGATAATATAAGATGGAAAAAACAAAAGTACCACGAGATAATAAAATACACCAACTTTTCAAGAGAGAGTTCATTTCTAAACCAGAAAAATGGCTTCTCGAGAATTTTTTCGATGTCAATCTCTGAGTAGGACTGTCATCTACACGTGCTAAAATATACATCTAGCTACCAGGCTAAAATATTATCCAAAGCCAAATTCTCGCTGTACAAAAATGAGTACAGTCGGTACAAATGTGTTAATCACTAGAATGAAGAAATACATGAGGTGAGAAAATGGTGATACTTGATTATAAATAACCCAGGAAATAATAAATTTGACGATGGCTGTAAAAACTATACCGTGATAATGAAAAATAATTCCGAAACCAAAATAAAAAATTCTAAGAGATATTTTCCTGATTATATAAAATATCTATCTCTTTGTTTGGTATAGGCATATCCAAAAAAAATTGAATGAATTATATAGAGTGCATACAATAATTATCTCATACGCGTACTTTCAACGTTTACTGATGGGAGCCTCATTTAAATAACCCTTATTTCGAAAAAGCAGTTATAGTTTCGCAGTAAATTTTTGATTTTCCGAGTGCTGAACGCAACAATTGATTGAACGCAATAAAGCCAAGGTATTCACGTGAAAAAAATCACAGAATTTAATAACAAGAATGATGAAATACATGAAGTGACAAAATGAAAATGCTTAATTACAAATAACCTAAGCAATAACGAATTTGATGGATGGCTATAGAAACCTATTCGAAAACCATACCACGCAGTAATAAAAAAAATAATTCAGGAACTAAAATAGAAACTTTTGACATTTCTTTTTAGTTCATCAAATATGTCTTTGTTTGATGTAGGTATATATAAAAAAATAAATAAATAAAATAAAAATAGCACATAAAAAATGAATGTCTCAAATGCGTAATTTCAACACGTTTACTGATGAGAGAGGTCTCATTTAAAAAAACTTTATTTCGAAAGCAGTTATAGTTTTCGCAGAAAATTTCCAATTTTCCGAGTGCCACTTAGTATGGATTTACCATCAGTGAATACTTTAAAGGTTTTTTATTTATGTTTTTTTAAGCGAAAGTTAAATCGTTTTATCATATTTATGAGGTCTGTTTGGTATATTTCATGTTTCTATTTTTGCTCAGATATTGCGCATATTTTTCCGTATTTTATACTTTTTTGTGACTTTTTTTTAAAAAAACTTTTATATATATTTTCCCGCTAGTGCTATCAGTTTTTATCCCGTGTGCTTTTTTACGATAAGTCTATGACGTAATATACTGTATATATTTTTTTTTCTCTGGTTTCTTTATACATGATGCATAAGCACGAGTCGTTATCTTCTTTTCAGCTTTGGCTATTATTGATCTTTTCCGAATGCTAGAAAACGAAATAAAAAAAAAAGAAAAAAAAAAAAGCCGAATTTCTGGAAAAAGATCCACGCTATTCAAAAATTATTTCATTTCTTATCATGGTATGATATCTCTCCCGCAGAATATTCCACATCTGTTAAAAGGAATCATCGGAGCCGTTATTAACTTGAAATATGCGGCTGGAACTCACAGACGTTATCAATGATCGTGTGTTAGATTTATTCTTTTCCAATATGGGATTTTCTAAAGGATCTACAAGGATTTTCTAAATTATGTATTTTTTATTTCTTTGGGAACTTGTTATCATTATCCGTGATATAGAAATATAATTCAAAAAAATGAATCTGTTTGATTTGATAACTACATAACAACGACGACTTACCTGAAGCGTGGCCCGGTACAAAAATAATAGAGACACTAAATTAAATGTCAACTAACATAAAAATGAATGAAAATTCCAAATTGATGAAAAATTCGGAACTGAAGAAAATTTTAAAATGACGAATATTCCAAACCGAATAAAAAATTTTGGACTGATGAATATATTCAGAACCGAAGACAGTAATGAGAATTAGGACTTGATGTAAGAAATAATTCCAGAATTGATGGGAATCACGACATGATGGAAGAAATGATTCCAGAACTGATGGTAATCAGAACTTGGTGAAAAAATATTTTGAGAACTAATGAAAAAATAAAAACATTTTGAGAACTAATGAAATAAATTAATTTTTATAATTAATGAAAATCCAGAATTAAGAAAAGAACTTTCTTTCTTCACCTCTATTACCCTGATACTATGGATCCCAATGTGTAGGTTGCAACCCCCTAGGAGGACGGTCACGCTGATGATTTATTGCAGTGATTCTCAAACTTTTGGCACCCGTGGCTCCCCAGAATAGTCTAAAAATAGAACCACTTCAAAGCAATAAACATGCAATCATCAATGTCAACAGCTCGCAGCGACGTCCTTGACAAAGGTTGAGGGTCAAAACAAGCAAAATACAATATAGGGTGTTTCAAAAAAGAATAATCGGATTTAAAAAAATCATAACTATTCAGCTTTTAATCCGTTTTGATCGAATAATATATAGGTAGAAAGAGGGAAATCTCGAGTTCCACACAGTTGCCGACAGGTAGCGCAAACGCTCTTCCTTCGGCCGCCACTTCAGTGTTTGTCAAAATGGCGACTGCACCACAGAAATCGTTTTATGTTCTAAGCTTCGCGAAGTGTGAGTTCGTAACAACTGTTCATCGTGCTTTTCGTCGACAATACCCTGGTGTTGAACTTCCTACCGCTCAGAGCATTAGGCGATCGTATAAACAATTCCGTGACATGGGTTGTTTGTATAACTGTGTAAAGGGAAATCCGTCCCCGCATGTCAGACAAAAATGTGGAGCGCATCCGACAGTATCGCACGTAGTCCACAGAAATCCACTCGCAGTGGATGCAAACACATGCTCGCAAAAGTTTGGGACGAATTTGACTACCGTATAGACATATGCCGTGCATCCCAAGGTAGACATATTGAGCACCTTTAATTTGGTTAGTAAAAAAACTTTATGATTAGCCATGTAATACAAAATTAATCTTAAGTGTTCAATATTTTCCGTAATATAAGAATTTCAAATCGGGTGATTCTTTTTGAAACACCCTGTATATTATTTATTATTATTATAAATTGTTAAATATGTGCTTATATTTACCCATCGCGCTTTCTCCTCGGAATGATTTCGATGTGTAAAAATCTGCGGGAGTGGTAATACCGTCGTAACAAATTTAACACAAAAAAAATGAAAATAAAATAAATAAAAATGCCGCCATAGGCTGCCGTCCCGTCACCTCATGAATGGCACCGGCCCTGGGTGAAAAAAAGTATGCATTTTTCTGCCCCATACCTACAAATATATTTCAAAGTTTTATTTTTGATATACTTTTATATTTGATCATACCGAACCCCATTAAATAGAATGAAAATATTGTGTTCTGAGAAGAAAAAGGATGCTGTAACTGAATACCTACATTATTACGTCATTTGTCATTCAATTGAAGTAACCGTATTTTCCGGAATGAAAAACAAATACCTACCATTTCTTGTTCACTTTGTACAACTCTTTACGACATCTGCAATCCGTCTCATAGGAATAACTTCTCTAAGAGATGCCGTGTATTTTCGGAAAACAGCTGGCCGTTAAAAGATAAGTCGTGTAGGATGTAAATTACAGATGACTTTTCGCCAATGTTGACACATCTACTCGAAACAGACTATTTCGTATGAGCTTCGGGAAAGGGTTCTACTTACAACTTCTATCTAGCGAAATGCTCTTGTATTAGATTAGCTGCGTCGAACGTGCCACAGAACAGCAGCACCACAGAACAGCAGCAGCCACCCGTAAAATTGTAAGTGCTTGGTAACGGCAAGCCTTTTAGTTCCCAACGGAAGGAAGTTTTAGAACGTGAGGCTTAAGAATTTTTGCATAAACTCTCGTCTTGTGTTTTAGAGTTTGCATTTAAACTTGGAATTTTACTACATTTACATATTGATTCGGTCTAAGATAACGATCTTCGAAAAATGCACTAAAATGAATGGAAGTCATACTTACATATCATACTGTATCTACACAATTGAGTCATATTATTGTGACGTTATTGTGACTACCTCCTACTTTAGTGATCAACAGCTTGTAGCTGATGAAATGAAGGATGTGGCGCCAGCGGACTTCGTGAGGACATGATGCAAAATTAGAGCCATTCAGCAAAGATACATTTCAAGGTACCTTTGTATACTTACCTTTGTGCCTAGTATCTGCGCAATCAGTACAGTTGTGCAATCCACTGTCCAAATGGATTTCAACTGGGAACCCGGAACACAAAGTCTCTTTGGCCGGTACCTGGGCCGATCGGCAACTCCGAAATATGGTGGCAGACGCTCAACCGAGCGCTGGGTGCTCAACTGGGAGCCGGCATCTGGGCGGGTCGCCAACGTCGAGGCATGGCTGAAAAGCTTAACCGAATGCTGAGGCTGGTCGGCACTATTGAGACAAGACCTACTACGGATGGAACTCAAAAGACTTGGTGAAAAACGGAAACAAAACGCCTCTGGCGATGATAAAGTGATGTGAACAAATAAGTGAACTTTCTCGAGCGACGGAATAAGCTGTGCAGCGCGAACACTGAGCCAATGAGGCATACAATGGCATATATTGTAGAAACCTTGGCATACAACCACGCCGAACAAAGCTTCTGTTTACGTGGCGGCGCTGTCTGAGAGCTGGGCCAAAATGGCCAAGCGTCGTGTGACAGCTCAATTCTTTTCTTTTTTTGGCCTGTATCTGTATATTTGTAATTTTATTAAATGTGTTTTATTGTTATATATGTAACACATATATGTATTTTATGCATGCATAATGAGGCACCCGAAACCGTCCAACCCTTCTACCTGGCGTGTATGGTGTGAAATGAAATGGAAATATCCAAATGGATTAGAGTGCTATCAGATTTTTGTCTAAAATGTCAGTGTAGCGGTGCTTGTTGTGTATAGGGATTCAAAGCATATGAATGGTCACTGGACTCAAGGTCGAATAAGTTTCTTTGGTGGAAACGATTTCTATTTGTGTGGTGTTATCAAAACACCACACAAACGTAGACTGATTTGCCTTAGACGATTAGGGCATCCTTCTCTAGCATTTTATTGTGAAATAAATGCAAACACTCGAATTGTTTAGCTGCTGTACGGACTGCACGAGACTACTAGCTAATATTTAGAATAATAGTCTTGTGCCGTATAAAATGCCCAAGACCATTATTCTGAATATCAGCTGTTGGCCACATTAATATTAATCACCTACACAGTTGATAGAATACATTATCACAGAAGACAAGGAAAGCCAACTGTACAAATTGCTAAGATAAGTTGGTAATTATTTAGATCGTGATTTCGGATCAGTGACTTTTTGGGTGTATTTTTTCAACAAACAGACCACTTGTTATAAATAATGTAAATGTAACGGAAGGAATTGGCAAAAAAACAGCATTAAATGCGGGTAAAACGCTTTTGCCGATTTTAGCGCTGTTCTTCCCCAAATTTCCTCCATTTTTCGAATTGGAATATCTCTGTAAATATTGCACTTAGAAACATAGAATTTTTTTTGTTGGCATCAGGAGAAACAGGGCAACAACTTTCTAATAAGAAATTAGAACACAGGGGGACCGTATAAAAATTTAGATTTTTTTATTTTGTTTCACACTGCATTTTCACTCTGAAAACTAGTACAGGGTAATTTTTGAACGCCTGTTGAGCATTTCTCAAATTTGAATCATACCTCAACGACGGACGGTTGATGCGGTAAAGGCCGTGCTAGCACTTACAGGACACCCTGTATATATATTCACACGATGTTTGACTCACTGAAATAACAATTACTAGATAGTTTTCCAGGCCGTGGGTTTTATACAGCGACGCAATTCGATTGTACGGATACCATGAATAATGTTTTGGTAAAGAACATAAACATTTCATTAAGGGTTTTGATCACTGTCTCACAGAAACTGCTGAGTAATCAAATGTATAATGTACGGAAGTTGTAATAATTATAGTGGAGACATATAGTTTTGCTGCCGAGTGGAACTGAAAAATGATATCTCAAACTTGATTCATTTTCTATTAATTATTCACCTAAAATAGCCTTAGTGGTGATAATAACTGGCTGAAGCAAACACGATAGCTATTATTGTGTAATTAATAGATTTATCTATTAAGATCGCTAGGAGAAGGGATACTGGAGGTGAATAACCCCCTAAAGTGACAGATTTGGAATTGCGCGTTGGTAGAAATTCCTGTCCTCGAAATGTCGAACTAATTCGGAAGCGAATGATTTATTGGCATTAGAATATTTTGGCCGAGATACTCAATTAGTAACACCTGCCTAGATGGATAATTATTCAACGAATGTGTTTCGGAAAATTTCGAACCGAAACAACCCACAGGGGCTCAAGAGCAGAAGCATGTCGTTTCAGATGGGAAATCGTGCATAAGAGCCTTTTGGGAGAGAGAGAGTATACGTATAGAGAGAGATGAGACGCGTATTTACGAGAGATGAATTTCCTTTGGATATGTTTGGAAAGATTGTTTTCGGAAGATTGAGTAGCATTTAACCTCAACTGCTTGAACATTTTTAATGAGTAGTTCACGTGGAAATATGAATGATCGTATTGAAATGTTCCGAGTCGCGTGTCAAGTGACGTTGAGATAAGAGATTTCACGGTTTAAGAATTTAGTCGACATTGTATTCTTTCTAATATATATCTATGCGTATGAGGTGTAATTCATCATTTGAACAGCCCAAGGGTGCCGTAGTTCTGCGAGCCATCCATCTAAAAGACGTTATGTGATTTTTGAATTTAAAACCTTGACTGTAAGTACAGGGAGATTCATGAAGAAGTTAAACAGTTTCCGGGTGCTGTAAAACAGTAATAGTTGAAGACACAGACCGGAATTGTGATCCGTTAAGCCGGTTCCACACTCGCAACACTACACTACGCCGAGCCGCTCAAAAATCTGTTTTTCAGGTGAGGCTGAAGTGATTTTGACTGATTTTGCCGTGACTTGGCATCGGGTAGCGTGGCCAGACTTTAAGTAGGTGTACTCATTTGATCATTTTTGCAAGGTCATTTTGGACCAAGGTCATTTTTTGCACACGAGGACTAATTAGACCGGGACCTACAATTTATTGCTGATTCCGAACGGCAGTTTTTTTTAATTCTCACCTAGAGGTTGGTGCGCTAACCTCTCGATGTGGGACTGCCGTTTCTGTTGTACCCCGGTGTCAGGAAAGTTTTTGACAAGGACGAACAGGGTATAGAACTCGCGACACCTCTAAACATCCTATGGTACTTTTGGCGAGTATCTTATTGACCTGGGCTACCGCACCCTAGATGTACTCGTAAAGTTTGCTTCCCGTTGTTGAGGGTTGTGACGTAGGCGACAGCGTGTGCGTCACGTGAATAGTCAGTCGAAATGGCAGCATCTGCAGTGCAGAAGACATTTTGCTTTTTCTAGAGAAAACTGCGACATGAGGCTTTTTTTTCTCGATATGTCTAGTCTGATTCATGCCACAGTTGCAAGAAAACATTGAAAATTCACACACACATCACAATAGTTACAGATTTCACTTTGCTCAAATCAAGAATGCAAAACTAGTCAATGAAAATGGCAGCGTCTGCGGTGGAGAAAGAGTTTTGCGTTCTTCATTTTGAGCAGAGCAGAATCTGTAAGTGTTGATCTGTAAAATTGCACTATCTTTCTGTAACTGTGGCATCAATCAAAAACTTAACATATCCAGAAAAGAGCCACGACAAAGCGTGACAGTTTTCTCGTGAAAAAAGGACACAAAATGCCTTCTCCTATATGTATGCTGCCATTTCGATCGACTATTCACGTGGCACGCGTCCTATCACCTACGCCACTTCCATCAGTAGCGAGACACAAACTTTATGAGTACATTTACCTAATGGATCGCAGTTGTGGTTCGTGTCTTCAACTTTTACTTTTTTACAGCATCTGGAAAATGTATGTATACTTCTTTACGAATCACACTGTACTACTTCTTCTAACGGAAGGTAGATAATGAGTGTCCTCATATACCCGATTACTATTTACCGAAATTCCAGCACTATTATTTTCGATAATACTGTATATGAGTGTGCTTTGGGTATCATTTCGAAAAAACAATTCCGTCAAGGATTTTCGACATGACATAGATGATTATACACTATAGGAAATGAAACTAATACATTTTGAAAGACACGTGAGAGACATTATTTCCACTCGCGTGGAAGATACCGAAATCCAATTGAAATAGGAGAAACTATTCAGGTTGGAGGATTAGTTTGAGAATTGTGGAAACAGACGATTATCCATCAAAACAGCAGAATTTCGGTGATGACGGGAGGGTTCAGCCATTAGAGTAAATGTACCATGATGAGAGAATATTCGTATTACTGTCGTACTTCCTTTCTAGATATTGGACGCCTCGTCATACACAATAGTTCATACAATAATGCCAAGATAGAACAGATGCAATAATACAAGTCCATAACACATTTTAAAATTTAACAAAAACTTTACAAAAAAGTGCGGTTCGCACTAAAATATTCATCATAGCGTAGAGGTTTTTTTGATAAATTAAAAAAATAATTCAAAATTTCACTCACAGATAGCACAGTATCACAAAAAGTCGACATAACACACTCAATTCATAATTAATGTTTTTTTACGATTTGCTTTACATAAAAAGTACCGCATTTCTAATGTGAGCACCCTTTGTAGCTCAGGGAGGGGTACATCTGAACCATTTTCGATTTCAACCCACGTTTTTGCTAACAACAGATTGAGAATCGACCACTTTCGTGATTCTTATCTTCAGATCCTTATGTTCTTTACACGTCAGGAGTAAACTTTCTCTTTGATATACGTATCCCCCCTAGAAGAAATCAGGAGGAACACTAAATCTGGAGACCGAGGTGGCCATAACAGGGTTCTATCCCGTCCAATCCATCGGCAAAGGAATATGCACTGTTTATGTCGTATTTTTAGTGCTATGCCGAGTTTTTCGTGATACAGCGCTATCTGCGGGTGAATTTTTGAATTTTTAATTCATAAAAAAACTCTAAGCCATGCTAAGTATTTTAGTGCAAACCGCACTCTATGTCATTTGGTTGATTTTTTTATTAATTTTTGAAATGTGACATCGACTTTTCGCTTACTCTATTATTGGCAGCAAAAAGATTTTTCAAACCTACAAAAATATCCAATTCTTTCTATCAGATACTAAAGAAAATTAATTAATGATTTTTTAAGTGGTTTAAGTATCAAACATTTAGCGCTGTCAATTCAAGTTATACACAGTTTTACGCATTAGCACGTGGTGTTCTCTGAATTCATGAGACATATTTTCTAATGGTTTTTGCCAGTTAGCATCACAATGAATTAATGGCATGCAGGGCAAGTTTGTATCCGTAAATGGGCGGATATGTGTGTGTGTTCCGTTGCTTCCTCTTCTATCCGATCCCGTATTCCCATTCTGTGTGTCAAAACAAATGCTAGACTGAAACCAGGAGGTATAAACATGATACATTATCACCCTTGTCATAAATATTAATTCGGTACCACGCATTCGAATATCCCGAAATATGGCTGATATTGAATTTGTAACTCGGAGAAATGTGATTAGCCAACAATTCAAATGATCAGTCAAATGTAAGACCAGGAACCGATGATGTGACTCAGCCTGGGAAACATTCTCTTTAACGTAATGCAAGAAGCAGATGGTATCAGAAGGAATTTCTCCGTTATTATGCAAATTTCTGCGCAAGCGGCAAAACTAGATCAAGGAGAGAAAAGTTTTGTTCTTATATCTTTTCGAATACTAACAAGAACGTGTATAAGCGTGAATGTTCCAATTTTATTTTCCAGAGGGAGAAACTTGAGGCGAAGAAACTCCTAAATACTTGAAAAATTCTAGAGTTTACAATATATATATATATATTCCCAAAAATTACATAGTTAGGGATCTAATTTAGCTTTACACCACCATCTACATCTGTTTTGTATTTAAGTGTATGCAAAACGAATTTTCGTGCTCTTTAGGAATTCGATTTTTATCCACCAATTACTCTGCGGTGTTGAGCTCCTGATTTCGAGGAAGCTCTTTATCTTTTGTTTGGCGTTAGGATGGTTGCCAGACGGGGCTCATCTGCGGATCAAATTAGAGTCGTGCATCATGTGTCAGCGCTTCTTGTTAAATATGCAACGAAACAAAGGCTTGCGAGAACTGATTGTATGCTAAAATGTTCCGAGTAAACAAACTAAGCTGCCCATAATAATTTGTTTTCACTAAATCTTCTCGCATATATCTCTGAACTTCATTACGAAACTCAAATATCTCCTTTTAGATTGAGAAAACCACGTATATGTACTAACTAAACAATGAAGACAATACATCTTGGTATTTCAAAAAAGCTGTTGGGAATATATTTATGATAATAAAATTGACTAATACCACCGACTCTAACTTTATTCTTTATATTTATTAATATCATACAAAATACCTAATTACGGAGAAAAAAAAATTAGAGTTCTATCGCCTGATTTTTTGAGAGAAAAACAATTTTCAAACGACATTTTCCGGGTGAATCGATTTCATTGAAAAAATTATTTTGTCGGAAGTTTTGAAATATTTATGATAAAGTGATAAATTAAAATAGAAAAAATGGAGTGATGATTTTTTAAAATATGAACTTACTTCTGTAGTTTGCTTCCAACTGGTATATGCTCGATTTGAAAACCTTGGCTTTCCAGGTAATCTAATACAGTGTTGTTCCCGAGGAAGTGACCTGCGGTGGAGGAAGAATGATGAGATATAACCGTTCAGAAACAATCATAATTAAGCAAGATTTTGAAAAAGTATGAGCATTTCTTAGTATTTATGAGGCATATAAATCATTCTTATGTATTTATGAGGCATATAAAACATTTTTATTATGTATTTATGAGGCATATAAAGCATTTCTTATGTATTTATGAGGCATATAAAGCATTTTTATTATGTATTTATGAGGCATATAAAGCATTTCTTATGTATTTATGATGCATATAAAGCATTTCTTATGCATTTATGAGGCATATAAAGTACATTTAAAGTTGTACCTATCTTTACGACACCCCTTAAATCAGATCTTTCCCTAAACCAGACTGAATTTTCTTATTTGATGGTCAAGTAAGCTTATCTTACTGCAAAACATAAGTATGAAAAACTACTGTTCACAGTGGAGACAATAAATTTTTTCTTGCCCTACTCCCATCAAACTCCATTTGAAGCTGAAATCATCAGTTTTCGTTGAATCAATTTGAAGAAAAATTTGATCAAAATATTGATTCAAATACTTTTAAATACACTGCTCAAAACAAGTAGGGGAGCAAGCAAAAAAGTGAAGAAAACCGTGCGAGACAGCCACGTATTGGCATACAATGGATAGTACACGCGTATCAATGCGCAATACAGAAAAAAGACGTAAAAAAATTTGGAATAAAGATTTAATTCTTTGAAAATATGGAAAAAACATGAAAAGATGATTTAGGGCAACAATTTGGTTATATGTAAACGATAAAAAAAGTACTGTTTAGACATGATGCATGAGTTTTAATAGGGCGTGTGGTCTCCTCGAACACCTAAGACTGCTGCACACCTGTTTGCCATGGATGCGATGAGGTTATCGATCAGACTTTGGGGAATACTGTTCCACTCCTCAAGAAGTGCTATCTGCAAGTCTCGGACAGTAACAGGCGGCCTTGGTCGCGCAGCAATGCGTCGTCCGAGCATGTCCCAAACGCTGGCCATTCCATACGCTGTATTGTTTCAGCTTCAAGCATGTTCTGCACCAGACGAGCTCTATGCGGTCGGGCATTATCATCCTTTAAAACAAAGGAATCTCCAATGGCTCCAGCGTAAGGGATAACATGAGGTCGCAGTATCTCGTCTGCATACCTTCGGGCCGTCAAAGTGCCATTCCGAATGATATGCAGGTCCGTACGTCCGCTTATGCTGATTCCACCCCATACCATCCAACCAGCTCGTCTGTATTGTGACCTTTCACGAACGAATGCGGGGTTATTTCGAGTGCCCTGTCCCTCCATACCAGAACACGTCGAGTGTCACACTCCAGACTGAATCGGGACTCGTCTGTAAACAGCACTTGGCTCCAATCATGTTGCTCCCAATCTCGATGTTCAGCAGCCCATCTTCTTCGGGCCGCGTGGGGTCAACGGAATGCAGACCATTGGCCTACGTGCATAGAGCCCTCCCTCATGAAGCCAATTACGTACTGTTTGGCTGGACACCCTTCGTCCTGTTGCCAAGAGCAACCGTCTTTGCAGCTGCGTAGCATTCTCTGTTCTGTTTCGACGGGCTGTTAACCGTACATACCGGTCATCAGTTGCTGTAGTGGCGCGTGGCCGACCTTGCAACAACACTTCTGGCGACTCCAACAGCGTCCGCGACACTACGTTGTGTTTGCCCGGATTCCAGTCTGCCTATAACACGCCATGCCATGGATTCCGGTAAATCACGTTGTTGAGACATCCTCAAGTCACCTTGTCTCAAAAAAAAAATACTGCGCAATCGAATTTCACAGTTACGGCAGTAAAACAGACGTTTCTGCAACATCCCGATTTCTGCCCTTATCTCCTTTTTCTGGTTTTTGACGTCATGAACTTTGATTTGCATATGAAGTTTTCTTCTTCCGTTTCCTGCTAGGCTTTAAATTATGGATGATTCATTTTATGTTACTTATCGGTATACATCTTTGCGTAATTTTGTTAAAACCATGTGCTCCCCTAATTGTTTTGAGCAGTGTATATCTCATGAACTGTTTCAGTAAATCAGATTTTGAGCACGGCCAAGAAATTCTGCAATGATGCCGATTCTCCAGGATAGGAATGATTTAGCAGCTGCGATCAAAATTGTTATGATTATAAATTATTAAAGTTTGGGAAACAGTTTCTCTCGTAACTGATGATAAAATTTTAATAATCGATAATTATTATCCTATGTAAATGTTGATGATTAAGTTGTGATTTTTAGTCATTTTACGGATTCAAGATAGATTAATTGGATAATTTGAGTTTTGGATAATTGAACTTTTTGCCAATGACTTTGGAGTTCCAATAAACCAAGTTCGACTGTATTGACAAATATTTTTTTGTCATGTAATAGCATTAGGGTACCTCATTTGTTTAATGTACAGGGTGCCCTGTAAGTGCTAATGTAGTCTTTATCTCATCAACCACCCGTCGTAAAGGTATGTATCCAATTAAAAATTGCTCAAGGCGTTCAAAAATTACCCTGTACAAATTTTGAGAGTAAAAATACAGTGTGTCACAAAATAAAAAAATCTAAATTTTTATACGGTTACCTTGTCCTCTAACTTCCAGTTAGAAAGTTGTTTTCCTGTATCTCCTGAGGCCAACAGAAAAAAAATTCCATGTTTCTCAGAACATTATTCGCTAAGATATTTGAATTAAAAAATCGGAGAAAAGTCATGAAAGGACAGCATCAACTAACATGCATCCTTTATTTATGCTTTCCTTTCCCAACTTTTCTTCGATTTTCGAATTCGAATATCTCAGCGAATATTGCACTTAGAAACTTGGAATTTTTCCTGTTGGCGACAAATTTCTAACTAGAAGTTACAGGACAGGGTGACCGTTTAAAAATTCAGATTTTTTAAATTTTGTTACACACTGTATTATCACTCTCAAATCCGGTTCAGTGTAATTTCCGAACATTTTTTTAAATTGAAACTATATACCTACCTCCACGAAGGATGGTTGATGAGGCCGCATTAGCACTTACAGGACACCCTGTATAACCCCTAAATTTTTTTCTCCTCTCTCACGGATGTTTCAACGCTTGCCTATTAAAGAATTAATTCCCGAACTTTTTATAAAAATTTAATCGAGTTTTAATTGGATTGATCGAGTCGATATAAACTCAACTAAAATTTAATAATTGATTTACAATAATCGATTAACCTACTCGATGAATCTATTAATTGGACCAGCCCTAATATTTAGTATCGCAGTTTACCGTGTTTTCCTCGATGGGATATATATAGGACTACCCCAAGTATATACATATATGGAATTAAGTTTTTTATTTGAATTATCAGTTACAACAGTTGAATATTTTTTCATTCAGTTAGAATTAAAATTATTAAGTAGAGACCATCTGTACCATCATTGAGAGAAACGCTACTTTAGACATTTAAATCTGCGATGAACCAAAAATATTTAGGCGAAAACGTGGCAGATATTATATATAAATATGTAAAGGATCCCCAGCGGTTTGAAAATTTGACGTATAAAGCTTGACGTTATGAATACCGAGAATACAAAAGAGATGGTTTTTTTTTTTTTGGTAGAGAAAGAAGAAAATGTACTTTTTTTTTAAAAAACAGGAAAAAAGGAATAAAAATATTCACTGCCATTCATATGGGTTGACGATACCACAGAAACATTTCTATCCCATATCACTTCGGAATTCAATTTCTTTCCTAGATTTGTTGCGGCATACATCCCATAGGCATCCATTAATGGATATCGCGTGATTCAATGCGAAACAAGCGGGATTATGATCAATTTTAAAATAATAATTTCTCCAACAATATCGGGATCATTCAAAAATGTAAACGAAACCTACAAGTACATATACTCAACGTATCTCATTCCCGTTAATGGATATTGATCATTTATTATTATTATTATTTTTGCAACGGTATTTGGTTTCCAATTTCTAAGTATTACTGAAGATGGAAAGGATTACTGAATAGCTTGTGAATTCATTCTAGATATTAATTTTCCAAAGAGTAGCGGTCCATTAAAATTTAATAATTTTACTTGATGGTCGTAAATCTGGATTAGTTTAGACGCAGATGCTGCTCTACAGAGAATAAGAAGAGAAATTCGGTTCTCATTTTTTTTCTTAAAAACCTCTTCTGGTTGGTATTTTACTCTGAATTCGATGCGGAGAAAACTGGAAATTTTATTATCGTAATCTAAAGAAGCAGAATGTATACATAGAAGAGCATTACGCAAACAGATATTTAATCCGGTGAAGGATGATGGTGGATGTTCATGTAAAACACGACGACTAAAACGTTGACACAGGAAACTTAATCTTCTTACCTCTTTGAGAAAAATCTTTCGTGCCCATGAGACGAAGCAAAACTCCATCGAATGGGTTATTACAGGATTATTAGTGTTATGTTTCCGTTGTAAGTAAAGCGATAATTATTTGAGAAAGCGGGATTTTAAGCCGCTTATCAAATGTAGTGGTGTGTGTGTGTGTGTTTTGTGCAAAGTATTTCTCTCTGTGTGCGATTTTCTTTTCAACAGATCGAGTTCTCCACTTCAAAGAACAGCAAGCAAAAAACAGCTCCTTTGAATTTTCGGAAAATGATAATAAAATAGTCTATCCAATATTTTTTTTATTATAAAATAATGAATGGCATAAAGTCCATGGGTTTGCTTTCCAGGAGATTAATATATCATTAATATTCGATTTTGCATTCAATCGATGAAAATTAAACTCGTTTTATTACAAATTTATATGTTGTGGTAATATGGTTCAATGATTATGGCACATGATATAGGCCGGAATCACACTATAAAAGTTTGATGAAAGATCTTTCACAAAACTTTAAAAAAAAAACAACAACAAATAAGCCTATTAGTTACATTCGATCGAATGAAACATGTTCATATTCATTAATTTTAGAATGATTTTTCATCAGTTGTCGAATCGTCATCAATTGAAAATATTCAAGAATCTGCGTCAATTCCCCAAAAATGTCTGAGTCCCAGCCCAGGTCACTGAAACGTGAAGCGTTAAGGCGCACTTAAACTTCAAACCAGTGGTAGTATTCCTAATAGATTTATATTATATTATAGATAGATTTTTAGAGAGAGAGAGATATAGACGGCTTTTTCTCAGCCCAAGAGAGATATCAAGGCAACATATGTTTTTGAATATTATGCTGAGGTGGACTCGGAAAGAAAAGTCATATTTCTCCGCCGGGACTCGAACCCAGGATGAGATTTTTCTGGATATCATGCCCCCAGCATATTATCCAGAAAAATATCTGTTTCCTTAATATCTTTTGGGCTGAGAAAATGCCGTCTATCTCTCTCTAAAAACTGTCCCGTCCACCTGGGGGCCATTTCCTGAAGTTGAGAAGCTACTAATGCCCCTACCTTAGCGCCTCCCGCCACAGTGCGTGAAATAAGGAAAGCTGGGTCTTGTCTTCAGCGGTGTAGATGGTAACATGCTTGCCCAATATGCAAGAGAGCTTGGGTTCGAGTCTCTATGGAAACAAGACGATTTTTCTTCCCGAGTTTCACCTCAGCATAATATCCAGAAAAACATTTTTCTTTCCTTTATAAACGGATTGTATAAGTGGATTCGTACGAC
The DNA here is from genome assembly GCF_987345545.1 of Pholcus phalangioides. Taxonomy (NCBI): domain Eukaryota; kingdom Metazoa; phylum Arthropoda; class Arachnida; order Araneae; family Pholcidae; genus Pholcus; species Pholcus phalangioides. The sequence goes on along the minus strand of NW_028301625.1, from coordinate 11,653,381 downwards.
CCATCCCAGGAGCCCCTGCGACCCAAACTTCAAGAACCCCAGGCATAGCCGTTCTTAATTAGTATTATTTATCCTTCATTTGAAGAAGTGACAGAACACACTTATTGTCCTTTGATATTTAATATCCTCAATGAAGGATTCAATAATGTTTGCCGCAATCATAGCTCCAATTTTAAGGGGGTTGGTGCACGATCTTGGCTTCCTATGCTTTTCTATAAGAAAAATCTTCTTCCTTTAAGGAACATTTAAAAATTTTCTATTCACTTTCAGCAAATCAATTTGTTTTTCACACAAATGGATATTTTTATACAATTTCACAAGAGCATTTAGGATTTCATTTTAGTTGGTTATTTTTTTCTCGATTTTTAACTTCAATAGCAGGAAGTTTTTTCAAAAACCCCCAAAATTTACATGTAATTTGTGCCATAAATTTTTTTTTAAAGTAATTTTAATAAAAACTCTACGTGTTGAAGTATGTAACACTATAGTGATGAGAGAGACACAGTTTCAAGACATTTAAATTAGTGGTGTTTGAAAAAATGTTCCTTATCTAACAAAAAACTTGGTTTTCAGAAAAGAGTATCTTAGTGGAAAACATATTTTAGCATATACAGGGTGTATAGAGAAAACAAGGGATATGACATTTTACTGGCGAACAGTTGAACCCAGAGGGATACTTCCAATTAGAAAAAAGTTTCCAAATAACGTGTAGTATTCACATTTGTGATTCATGTTTCAAGAGGTTGTATAGTTATTGAAATAAAAAAAATTAACTTATTAAACAAAATTAGGAAGTTGTTGCCCTGCCTCTTCTGATGCCAAAAAATATCCATGCTTTTAAGTGCAATATTCACTGAGATATTTCAACTCGAAAAACTGGGGAAAGTTGGGGAAAAAACAGTTCTAAATGCGGAAAAACCGTTTTACTCGCATTTAAGGCTGTTTTTTTTCCAAAATTTCCTCCGTTTTTCGAATTCGAATATCTCAGTGAATATTGCACTTAGAAACATGGAATTTTTGTGTTGCCATCAGGAGAGGCAGGGCAACAACTTTTTAATTGGGTTTTGGGGCACACGGGGACTGTATGAAAAGTTAATTTTTTTATTTTAATAACTGCAGGATCCTTTGAACGATAAATGACACATGAGTACTACTTGTTCTTTGAAAACTTTTTCTAATTGAAGTATACCTCTAGAATGAACGGTTTACCAGTAAAATGCCATACCCCCCCCCCACCCCGATTGCTATGCAGTGCATAGTATGCTCCCTGTACAATGCGTGCCAGCAGTTTATATATATATATATTAATATATTTGAAAAATATTTCTAGTACAGTGTAGAACAAAAACTCGAACACGGTTAGACGCATAGTATTTCAATTTCATAGTATTTGAAAATTCGAAAATGTTTTTTTTGTAAAATTCCCGTGCATCAAACCCTTTAAATACCGTATTCACACTCTTCCTCTCACATGCAAAAAAAAAAAAAGTCATTCAAAATGATTCTATTATGAGGTTTTCATGTGTGACTTGTAACGCTTTGAACTCGTTCTAGAAAGTTTCTCGGCAGAGTCATCGTGAAAGAGTTTTCATAAATGGGAGAAAGAAGACGAAGAAAATAGAAAAGAATCAAGGAACAGAGCAAGATAAAGTTCCGCAGGGAGGTAAATCACACTGAATCGCTAAGTGCATTTTGAAATTCAGATACCGAACCGATCAATCATTTCCAGTGTCAAAAGCATTCTTCGTTTTTCTAGCGAACATTTCTGTCTGAATGGAAAGAGTTGAAGCTTCTTCGTATAAAAATAGATGCGAGAGTTGTTTTACGCTCCGCAGCCTCACTTCTCTCTTATAATGGAAGATTAGACGTTTAGCACTCAAATGAACCTACGCTCCACTTCATTATTGTAGTAGTTGTTTCTTTTTGTCACTATACAGTAGTCAATAGGGGCAAGTGGTATTACGAAAAACGGTTATTCGGGTGGATAAAGATAAAAATAAATAGCAAAGAGAGAGAGAGATACCTTTTCTCAGCCCAAGATATCAAGGAAATTGATATTTTCTGGATATTATGCTGCGGTGAACTCGGAAAGAAAAACCATCTTATCACCGCCGGGACACGAACGCAAGCCCTCTCGCATACCGGGCAAGCATGCTTCCATCTACACCACTGGAGACGCGACCCTGCATTCTTTATTTCATGCACTGTGGCAACCATCTACAGCAGAAGGTCTCCGCGCGAAGCTTGTGACGTCAATGAGGTATGCCATTTCACCTATAATCATTGGATGTACTGCAAAAAAAGGTAAAGATATCGCATGCGTTGGCCTGTTATATCAAATGGCTACAAGTGAAATGGCCTACTTCAGTGACGTCACGAGCATGGTGTTGACTGCGGTGTGAGGCGCTGAAGTAGAGACATTAATAGCCTCTCTTAACTTCAGGAAATGGCCCCCCAGGTGGGACGGTAGAGAGATAGACGGCTTTTTCCTCAGTCCAATATCAAGGAAACATATTTCCTGGATGTTATGCTGAGGTTAACTCGTCGGAGACAAGATGCCTTTTCTTTCCGAGTTCACCTCAGCATGAGCATGCAGAAAATATATCTCTGTTTCTTAAATAACAAAGTTTTACTTTTCGCTAAACAATTGATCAGTACTGCTTATTGTCATTGCATCTTTTGAGACTATAAAACTATTCGACCGTTATTGCTTGGAAAAAATAAAATGTTGGTGGCTACTAAAAATTTTGTTAAAAAACTGATAATACCGTTAGAAATGAAATTTTTTATAACATTACTTCCGGGAATACTTTCGGGTTGATTTCTTAGAAAAACAACTGGAAAAACAGTACCTTAAATTCTAACTTTTTGCATACACAAGATTCCTAAAAAACGCTAAATTTTAAAAACATATAAATACAGTGGTACCTCGGCTAACGAGGATAATTCGTTCCGGAATTTCATTCGCTAACCGAAACGGGATTTTCAATAGGTTTCTATGCAAAACCGTTTCACTCGTTCCAGAAACGGGACAAAATTTGAAGATAAGTTTTAAACACTATAAGAAGCATTAAAAAAAAAACAACTTCATGGAAATTTCAAACCACTGGATAGAGGAGGAGAGATAATTTGAAGAAAAATGAAAAACTGAACATACTTTATTTTTTACATTATGTGCGCTATAAAGTCGAGTTCGTGAACTATAGTGATAAAGAAGTGTGTGAGTTGGTGAAAAGCTATGCGATATAGTTAGACCTTTTCTTTCTCACCCACATGCAGGTAGAAAAGATAAGTTCCTAGAATGTCCAGACTGTTCAATTTGGTATCAAAAATCTTGCCGTATGCATCCAAACCATTCAAGTCTAAGGCATTTTTTTATGTCTTTTCTCTTACCTTAATCATTCATTTAACATGAAATTCCTCAAAATCTTTCTGTAAGAGAGGTGTATCTGGAAAACAATTCCGAGGTGCGAAATAATTGATCACGATCGATTAACAGTTAGTCAATGGATTAATTTCTGGTTGACACGAAAATTTAGTTAATTAAGCGGCTGTTTTATGTTAGCGCATGCTTACATACCTAAAATGTTCGTTAACCGAATCCGTATTCGTTAGCAGAGGCAGAAAATGTCTAAAAAATATCTTCGTTCATTTTTTGATCATTGATCATTTTTGTCGCACCACGGTCATTTTCTGAACACGAGGGCTAACTAGACCGGGACCTGCAATTTATTTCCGATTCCGAGTTTTGCTTTTTTTTAGCGCGCTAATCCCTTAGTGTGGGACTCCCTGAGGTAGCAATTGTTTTCTGTGTGTGTGGCCATGTTTTTTCGCCGTTTCTGTTGTATCTCCGCGTCAGGAAAGTTTCTGACAAAGGCGAATCGGGTATCGAACTCGTGATACCTCTCTAAACATCTTTTGATAGTTTAGGCGAGTATCTTACTAACCAGGCTAATCAGCACCTCCTAGAGATAGGCCTCTGCACTGTTTGCCATAAACGTCATTCAGACTACCTAGCAAGTTTGCCACATTTTGAAACACAGCATCCTGTTTCGTTTCTCCTTATTTTGGCGTAGAATCTTCCTGATTGGCTCACACATACCGCATAGTGATTGGATGTCGGGTATAGAAATCGCCAATTCTGAGCCCGATCATTTCTTTTCCTCACAACAATGATACTGGCACGAGCAGGGAATTTTTATCCCTGAATATTCTGAGGGAAAAGGGATTACTTACTGACGTCACAAGTAGACTGCGGAGGCCTTCTATCTCTAGAAGGTGCTGGGCGAATGCATCCCCAAAAAAAAAAAAAAAAAAAATCTTCGTTATCCTAAAAATTCGTAAGTCGAGGCATCATTGTACCCATATTTTACCAGGGATAAAAAAAACCGCAACATATATATTTATCTTCTAATAATTCCATAGAAGCGTAAAATTTTTGTTTTAGCAGTTTTACACCACAGATATTACTCGAAAATCTCATCTCCATTTGGCACATTTCATTAAAATGTTATCAAATTTTGAGAACTCCCTCTGGAAAACTGAAGAGTGTAATCTTCTCATAAGTTGATAGATATCATTTCATTAATGAGACACGTCCAAGGGAACGGAAACGCTTTTGAAGAATGGATCAAGAGAGTTTCGAGATGTTTGTCCAAGGGGCTGTCGTTATCATCTCGTAATCCTTTCGGGAGTCGTACCGCAGTGTGATGAATTATAGGGGGAACGGGTCCAACAAATGATTAATATCAAAGCAGTCGCGTCGTCTAAGGATATTAATCACTTTGTAAGTAGGGTAGCTCACTATCTTTGCAAAAGAAGACTGACTCGAACGCCACGAAGCGCCAGTTTCTCACTCGTTCTTCCAACACTAACCACTTTTCCTCACTTCTATGCTCTCAGTTTGATAAGCATTTCGTTAATGACATCGTCTTTACGTTATGTCTTGGCAGCACGCAGATGTTTGACCATTCATCACTGGGAAGAAAAGTTGAACGCATTGCAGATTATGTATTCGAATTCATGCAGAGTGAAACATATTCTGCGACAATATCTTAGCGACTATTGAACGACATCGAAACACGGAAGGAATCTAAATAGATTCAACGTACAGGGTGTCCCGCATATCATAATTCGGTCTTTATTTCATCAAGCGTTCGTCGTAGAGTTATAGTTTTAATATAAAAAATGCTCAGAATGTGTTCCGAAATCACCCTGTAGCAGTTTCGGGAGAGAAAATACAGTGTGTGATAAGATAAACATCATTTTAGAGCCTGGGCCATCGTGTTGGGTTTGAAAGAAAGAAAGTAAGAAAGTGTGTTATATATAAAATAAAAAAAATGTTAATTTTTATATGGTCCCCCCTGTCCTCTAACTTCCAGTTAGAAAGTTGTTGCCCTGTCTATTCTAAGCCCAACAAAAAAAAAATTCCATGTTTTTAACTGCAATAGTCGCTGAGATACTTGAATTCAAATAAAAAAGTTGGGAAAGAACAGCATCAACTCGGACAACGCTCCTGGTTCGGTCGTGTCTCCAGTGGTGTAGATCATATCATGGTTGCCCGGTATGCAAGAGGGCTGGGGTTCGAGTCCCGGTGGAGGCAGCTGACATTTCTGTCCGAGTTCACCATCCAGAAAATATGTTTCCTTGATTGTGAATTTAATTCATATTTCAATAAATTTTATATTACTTTGAATTTACATGATTTTCACAATATTGCACATTCAAAGGACGGCACTTCGCTCAAGCCGTCGTAATTTTTCTATAACATGAGTGATGACTTATCGAGGTTTTACTGCAGTTAAATTTTTGCTTGACCGAAAAATGAGATATCGGATTCTCATGGAAAGGGATTGAATGATTATAATTGATAATTATATTGTTTTGGAAAGTTTTTGCAAATGAAATTTAGCAAATTATTTGTTTGCAAACACGAAATTAATTAATTTTATTCGTTAATTTTGCTATACAAAATAAGTAGCAAAATTATTTAAATTGGAAAAAATCCACCACTATAGTTATTGAAATTTAATTTTTTGCAACGACCCATCAGTGGCAGATAAAAAGATGGCTTGCAAGCATCAAAGAAAAAAATTAATTGCAAACTTTGAAGTTGAATATCTCGCTTAAATTTTGTCGCACGGTGATGAAATTCGATTGTTTATCATATTAGATAAGATATTTGTCTGTGAAAGGACAAACGCTTTCTACATACCATAAGATTCTGAGGAAAATATGAGAAGTTGAATTTGGTAATATTAAAAAAAACCCGTCAACTTGTTCATGCGTGTGTACGAGTACCATATTATGAGAAGAATAATTAGAATATTTTTTTGCAAAGAAGATTTTATCTACTAAAACGGTAACGGTTAACGGGTTGGACTTTCAGGACACACTGTATAGCAAGGGTGCTCAACCTTTAGGAGAGTGTGAGCCATTTCATTAGTTTGAAAACGTGTCGCGGGTCATTTAAGTGATCTGTAAATGTGCCGAGGGCGGCTCAAATGCTCTGGAACGGTGCCGCGGGCCACTAAAGATATATGAAACTGTATCACGGGTCGCTCAAGGGATCTAGAACTGCGCCATGTATCACTCAAGTGATCTGGAAATATGCCAAGGATCCCTTAAGTGATCTGGAAATATGCCAAGGATCCCTTAAGTGATCTGGAAATATGCCAAGGATCCCTTAAGTGATCTGGAAATATGACGATGGTCGCTTGAGTGTCTGTAAATGCGCCGTATGTAAAGAGTAAATTCAGCGCCTTTCCTGGTCCAGCGCACTGGCACCAGACGCCCCTTGTCCTCCCTTAGTCGCGGTTCTGTGTGGAACTGTACCGTGATGATCTGTAAATATGCCCAGGGCAGCTTGGGTGATTTAGAACAGTGCCATGGGTGACTTAAACGATTCATAAATGTGCCGCGGGTCGTCTGAGCGCTCTGTAAATGTGCCGCCGAACGCTTGAATGATCTATCACTGTGCTGCGGGTTTACTTAAATGATCTACAAATGCGCCGTTCAGTTCTTAATCACAAAATTAGTCTTGAGATCACAGGCCACATCAGTTGACTCCCTCCGAGGGCCACAGTTGGCCGTGGGTCACGGGCTGAGCATGTATACCGTACAGTTTGTTGCACAGTTTTTCAAGTACCGTACCATACAGAAATAAAATTTTTACAATTTCTCCCTTTCATTAAATAAAGATTTTAAAATAAAACAAAAAAAACGTCTGCGGAAGCCATAGTTAAATATCAACTTCTCCCGAGTGACATTCGAAAAGCCTTTTTTTTTTCCAGGTTTTCCCGATTGTCAAAATAATGACGTTTTTTTCCAAGTATTTTTTAGATATCACTTGAATGGTTTCCTTTTTTTTTTTTTTCTTCAGGAAGCAGTTTTGTGTTACACATCGCCACCTTCTTGAAGAAAAACGATTTCATTCCATTTGGCCTCCTTGATCCTTACTTCAGAGAATAACACACAGAAAAAAAAAATGAAGGAGGAATTTCGAGCCCGAGTTACCGATTTCAACGTCAGATTGGGAAGAAAAAAAAACACACACATCTTATCAATCAACTCTCAAAGCAGTTCAACCATTTTTGAAAGGGTTCCACGATCTTCTCGAAATCACACGTGACTTATTCAACCAGAATGTAGAACCGTGTAGATATCGAATAATGAAAGAACGGGATCCATTCTTCAAGGTTAGTGGCATGTGCATGCATAGGGTGAAATCTTATCGATCTCATCTCTCTTATTTGAGTCTGAATAAATTCTGGAATGGAAGTGCGTAGAAGAAAGTTTTATCTCTCATTGTTTCCGATAGAAACATGACCATCATGTCATGTACTACTCATTATCAGAGAAATCCACGTAGAAATATATACGTATGAAAATTTCATATGAAAGGTAATTCGGAATGAATGGTACGAAGAAAAATTTTCTGTTTGTAATTATTTTATTTTCCCACGTAATCGTTAGTTTCCTGTGAACAGCTAACCAAAAGAGAAGCTTATGAGCTTTATGATATCCCATAGCTTTTCGATAGCTACCTCGTTGGGCATTTTGCCTGTTGTGGCGTTGTATTTGTATTTGATAGTAGAAAATGTCTTGATAAAAGTACGAAAATGTTCTGATAAAAGTACGAAAATGTTCTGATAAAAGTACGAAAATGTTCTGATAAAAGTACGAAAATGTTCTGATAAAAGTACGAAAATGTTCTGATAAAAGTACGAAAATGTTCTGATAAAAGTACGAAAATGTTCTGATAAAAGTACGAGAATATCAGTTTTTTTACGTTTTCGATAAAATGACATGTACTTTTTTATGATTTCGAATTCGGACAAAAAAAAACTGGTATGCATAAAAAATTTACTTGTTATAAATATTCATGTTTAAAATTTAATGATTATAGTAGTAGATAATAATGAGACATCACTTGACATCACACAAACACACACATTAAACTGTATTTCTCTACGTGAATACGCTTTTGAAACCGAGTACTTCACATAAAAAGAGCATTATGTGGATAGGTCTTGTTAAGACAAAAAACACTAGAACTTCATTCGCGTGTATAAATCGTTGAATTTAGTTGATCCCGGAAATCCTTGATCTCGGATGCACTGTATCGTCACGAAAACAAATGCAACTTTAAAAACTTATAGGAATTTCGAGCCCGAGTTCCCCGATTTCAATGTCAGATTGGGAAAGAAATACGTCTTATCAATGAACTCTGCCAGCAGTTCACCCATTTTTGAAGGGATTCTACGATCTTCTAGAAAAATCACACGTGACTTTTCAACCAGAATGTAGAACCGCGTAGATATCGAATATAATGAAAGAACGTGGTCCATTCTTCAAAGTTATTAGCATGTGTATACATACATGGGGCGAAATCTTATCGAGATCTCATCTTATTTGAGTCTGAATAAATTCTGGAATGAAAATGCGTACGAGAAATTTTTATCTCCATAGTTCCCGATAGAAACATAACCAACAATATCTACCTACCAAAGAAAAAATGTCTGTAACTATTGTAATTAATTCATTTCACACATAATCAACATGATGTGAAAGGTCAAAACCCATATTTGGCCATCGTTCTATGTACAGGACAGCAGCTTCAAACGGTTACAGCGTATTTATAAGTACTTATTTGGTTATTTTGACATTTAAAAATTTAGACTTAAACATATATTCACTATTTTATTAATATCACCGGGAGTAGTTTAAATCAAATTGAATTTTCATGAAAAATCAAATTGATGAAGAACCACATCAGGTACTCAATTTTAAAGGCGTATTCACGTAGAAAAATACAGTTTAACGCACAGATCAAGTGATGTTTCATTATTATCTCACACTATAATAATCCAATTTTAAACACGAATATTTATGACAAGTAAACTTCATATAAGCACCAGCTTTTGCGCGAATTCAAAAACATAAAACAAGTATAACATGTCATTTTTATCGAAAGACGTAAAAAAAATTGATATTTTCATACTTCTATCAAGACATTTTCTACTATCGACAGCCGAGTTTGAAAAGCTGTGGGACACCATAAAGCTCATTTTTGGCTTTCTCTTTTGGTTAACTGTTCGCGGGAAACTGACGAAAATTCTGTGATGAACGATATTGGATGGAATACTTTCCAATAAAATACTGGGTATATATCGAACTAGAGAGAGCTCCCCATCGACTTTCAATGGTTGCTGTTGAACTACACGTGCAACCGGAAAAGGCATCACTTTCACAATCGAACTTGTAACCTTTTTTTTTTTATTTTTTTTATTTTTTTCTTTTCAAAAACGATATCGATTGTTAAGAATCGAACTCCACCAGACACTGGATCAGTGAAAACTATAATTAATTATAAGATTCCCACGGAAAAGTGTGTATTGGAAACGAACACCAAGGGAAACCACTTCGGAAATCGGCGGCTTGCGGTGAGAAATACTTAATTCTGATTATGAATAAATTTACTTCACACACACATAAACAGTTAATACAGTGAAATCTAACTACAACGATACTCGATACAACGATAAATCCCTCTATAACGATATTTTTTTGAAATCTTGTTTGAAATCACAAAACTTTAACTTCTCCCGATACAACGATATCCTCTACTACGGTAAATCTGTCTATAACTATAATTTTTAAAAGATTTTTAAACCGCTAAAACGATGTTTTCTTTTAAATTTCGCTCAAAAAAATAACTAAAAAACAGCCAATAGGTGGCGCTGACGTACATAAGTCAAAGAAATGATACGTAAATAACTAACGGAATGCCCCCAAATCGTTTATTACAGCAGAATGAGTTCCACATGACCACCGCCACAGGGAACAACACGCTGCAGGCGAGTCACAAATCCAGCAACGACAGAGTACAGCAGGTCCACATACACGGTTCACAATGGTGAACTGGTTGTGGATTAGGAGCGCAGTTTTCTTATAACCGCCTCTTTTGCATATTTCCACCGAAGTCGCTCGTACCAGCGCCACCTATCGGCCTTTTTGAGTTTTTTTTTTTTCCTGTCTTAAATTTCCGTGACCTAGCAATGCTAGCCCTGCAAACCGTTTTTTATTTCGGTTATTTTTCCAGTTTTTATGAATTTTTAAAGTTTCTACACCGACATTTTGCCCTACCTGTATAAACAATGAATGAAAAATTACAATGCTAGAACTTACGATGAGGGAATTGACTTGGACAATTAGAGGAAATTAGCAGGAAGTAAGGGGATTATTTTAAAAATGGAACATTTCCACTTTTGCTAAATTTACAGTAGAAGTACAAAAGTAGAATATAGCCCAACTGGTAGCATGTAGGAATGATAGTAAAATATTTAAATACGATGTTTTACGATCAACATTGAAGACAGTTATCTACATTTGAATTTTGGAAATGTTCCGGTTTGAAAGAAAATTAGTGGAAATGTTATCTTTTGATTAAAATTTGAGCTGGTCAAGTCTGAAACATTGGAAATTTCTGCATCACACGTTGATTCCAGAAAGTTTTTACTAGCCCAAGAAGGTACCCTTACTGTCCTCTCGTCACATTAACATAAGAAACACGATCATTCTACAGTAGAACCTCCCATAACGAACACTCCTGTTAGTGGACATCTCCCCACTTATGGTCACAATTTTGAATTACATTGACGGGACTCAATGTATCTTACTGTCCATTAAAGGACACTCCTCATTAGTAGACAAAATTTTCCGTCCTATGGGTGTTCGTTATCGAGTGATGAAAAATGCCGAAGGGTATGAAAAATTTGATAGAAACCACTAACTTTTTATTGTAATTTCTATCAAAAATATTCCCGTTTGAATAATACCGATTACATAATATGACAGAGCATATCCCACAGATTCATAAACCGTTAAAAAGTGCATTTCCGAAAAAAAAAAGTAGAAATGTTCCCTTTTGAAAATAAGCTCCTCAAGTGTGTACTCAGTTATAAAATTGAATTTAGCACTATTACTCATAATGATCCAGAGCTCTCTTTATTTCTAAAATGATAGTTGATGTTAGCTATTGAGAAAAGATGATTTTTTGAACTTTTTTCCCACACAGTATCGGTATGGAATGAGAAAAAATTATATTAAATAAAGTTTATTATATAAAACTTCGTTTATATTTTTAAAAAATATTTGTAAAAAATATAAAAAAGTTTTATATTTTTTACATGGGACTTTACATTTAAAAAATTTCTATCTATAATAATATCAAGATATTTCATGGAGTTCACTCGTTTTAATGATGTACACGTACATAATAGGTCAAAGAGATAGTTTTCCCGATTAAAATGATATTATAGTTATTATTCATATTAATGAGGTATGAGAAATTAATGTCTTTTGTCTTTAATATATATTTCTTTTGAGATCATTTGAACAAAAAACCAATTTGATTAAATCGTTGTTAATAATATTATTCAGAGATTGATGATTGCTTCCAGAATAAAGACGTACAGTGTCATCTGAAAATGTGATTATTTTGGCAGTGAGTTCACGGTTATAGTTTATATCATCGTTACAGTATATATTTATCGCTATATCGAGTATCGCTGTAGTCAGTCTTCACTGTATATCTAAATTATACCAAAAATACAGCAACCCAATAAGAGCGATAAAAAACCGACAATTACGATAAAATATAATGCACTGACCACTAAGATTTTTTTCTGAAAATTCGGTAAGAAAATTTTGATTTCTACTCTTTCGGTCATTAATCTTTAAACAAAGTCCCTTTTTGCTCGATGGATTTGGTTTGTTTTGTTGTCTCTTTTCAAGGATCTATTTTTGATTGACAGTAAATACCACGCAATCGAACTTCAACGGTGCGTGGACTAACGTGAATGATGAAAAAGCGAACGGAAGAAACCTTTGTTGAAAGGACGAAAAGACAAATTATTATCAAAGACACTCTGACAAGAGTAAGAAATAGTTCAACATAAAAAATATAAAAGGAAAATGCTGGAAGCTATCGATTTACTCTTCGGGGAAGAAAACAAAAAGGTAAAAGACAAAAAACAAAAAATAAGGCGTCATCTTAAAAGATCATTCTGTCAGGTTGTTCAAACTTTCCTACCACTGTTTACGCCCAAGGCTCAACCACTTCATGATATACGATGCTTGGCATCATTTTAGATTGATGGATAAATTGAGGTGCTCCGCAAGACAAGAAGAGAAAGCAACTTGGGTCAAGTCACCATTATCAGCCATCGGAAAGATACTCCCACTAAAATGGAACGTTATTGGAAAGCAATATCTTCTTAAAGTTTTCTTTTTCTTTCTTTTTTTTTGACACTATTTTCAATTGGCTAACCATTTTGGCAAACTTCTTTGGGATTGTATCAACTTTCATCCAATAGGTAGATGTTTTTGGGTAATCATTCGATATACAGTGTGAAACCTCGCTACAACGATATTTTTTTCATAATCTTGCTTAGAATTGCCCATAGTGTATATATAATGCACTGTTTCTTAACCTTCTTCAGCCCATGGCCCCATTTGGATAATATTTACTTCTCGTGGCCCGCTGTCTTATCCAGGGCCCCCACCGTCATCCCAGATCGAGACCCTGTCTACTTATAGAATTTAATTTAAAGGGTTTCCTACCTATTAACATAGTAAAAAACTTTCTTATGTAGAAATATTATCAAAATTATTATTTATTCCCATTGATGTATTTCAAATTTTTACCACATACATTTGATTGTGTATGCCATCCTATGCTACTACTGAATTTACATATGTCCGATATTTAATTTTTTACAAATAAATTTTCAAAAAGCTCATTAAAAACAGCTTGCGACATGATAAATAACATGTCATCAGTGAAGTTGAATAAAAACTTATTTAAAGTAAAGGGGGAAAAAAGCTGTCCAGAGTGCGTTCATAAAATGACGAAAAACGGAAAGTTTCCGAATATCACTGAGATATTCGAATTCGAAAAATGGAGGAAGTTTGGGAAAAAACAGCGTTAAATGCGGGTAAAACGGTTCTTCGCATTTAACGCTGGTCTTTCCCAAATTTCTTTCGTTTTTCGAATTTGAATATCTCTGTAAATATTGCATTTAGAAACGTGGAATTTTTTTGTTGGCATCAGAAGAAACAGGGCAATAACTTTCCAATTGGAAGTTGAAGCACGGGGAAATTTATAAAAATTAAGATTTTTTATTTCGTTACACACTGTATTTTCACTCTCAAAACTGGTACAGGGTAATTTTTGAACGCCTGTTGAGCATTTTTTAAACTGGAATCATACCTCAACGACTGACGGTTAATAAGATAAAGGCCGTGCTATCACTTACAGAACACCCTGTATATATTAAAAATACTGCTACCTACTAATACACTCTATTGCAAAAAATACAAAGCACCATGAAGAAAGTGACTGTTTATATTGAAATTAAATATGCAAAAGCTCATACACAGATAATGAAATGATTAAAAATACAAAGCCGTAGAACCCATCAATGGCTAGCAATTGCACATTGAATGTTCAAATCAGTAATTGGTGAACCCCCACCTCTGGCGGCGATGCATGCTTGTATACGTCGATGAAGGAGTGATAAAGATTCCTAACCTCATCTTGTGATACATTCTGCCAGGCATTCATCAATTGTTGCTCCAGATTTGCACATTTTGGGGTGCCTGAATCTGGCAGCCGACCACGTCCCATACATTTTTGATTGGCGAAAGCTCCGGTGACCTTACTGGCCAAGGAAAAGTATCAACAGTACGGAGGCAATCCAGAAATATGCGAGCCGTATTTGGCCTGGCCAAATAATTTTGTAATTTTGTAATTTTTGGCCTGGCCAAATAATTTTGTAATATTTTTGTAATTTTCCAATCTTGTTGGAAAATTACCCCAGGATGACGTGCTACGAAGGGTAAGGCGACCGGCCGCAGGATGTCATCAACATATCGTTGAACTGTTTAAGTTGCACGCAGGATGATTACAGGCTACCTTCTGTCGCAAGAGATTGCAGCACACACCATCACACCGAGGGTAATGACTGTACGCCTCTGTAAAACAAATGCTGATTGGTACCGCTAGCCAAGGCCCCTCCACACACAGATCCAATGGCCATCTGCTCCAAGACTTAAGCGGGATTCATCGCTGAACACTATGTGATGCCAGTCTGCTGGCAGCCATGGTGATCGGTAGCGACACCAAACTAGACTACTCTGCCAATTTTAAAGGCAGAAGTCTTAACGGCCACTGTGAGCGTAACTCCGCCTCAGCCAAGCGCCGTGAAACGGTGGAAGGTACAACAGGTGGTATGGAAGAGTCTGTAGCACGTTGGATAGCGGACAACGATGTCGTTGGGAAAACGGTTCGGGATAGGACAAGGTCGGTAGGTTGTTTCATGATCTACTTGGGCTCGTCTGTCAATCCCTTTCGTTTGACAGAATAGGTCGGATTCACCTTGTATGCTACATTGAGTATATTTTTTTACGTTACAGTATTTTTTTAATAGATTACATTAAATAAATTGATTGAAATTAATAGATTTAAAATTTTAGATTTCAATACACAGCTAGTATTGCGTTTAGAAAAACATGGAATTTTTTTTTTTTGTTAGGCTTGATAAAGACAAGTCAACAACTTTTTAAGTGGAAGTTGAAGGACCGAAGGACAGTTTTAAAATTTAAATTTTGTATCTTGGTACACCATAAATAAATGGTAAAACAAATGACCCCTGGTAAAATGAATGAAATATAAGAAATGGGCATATTATTCGAATACTTTTTATAATTGAAAGCATGTTTCCATCACCAACGGTTCAAAAGATAAAATGTGTGTAACGACTAATTTTTTTTGTATCCCGTATATTAGTTCTATATGATCCACGAGGGCGTGCTTGATCAATAATGCGACCTCCAAAATTTTTCACCACCTCAATAAAGTTATTTTAGAGATTATTTCATTGAATAACCCACCAATATTGATGAAACAAAGTGATGATGAAATTGATGAAAGAAACTTTTTTAGGCCAGTTGACACAACACCCATTCCAGTAAGTTTTCGATAATTCAATTTCGATCTACTGGATATATAAAATTGAAATCGGTGAAATTGAATTATATTCAGTAAATTGATTATAAAAAATGCAATCATTCGCTAAAAAAATAAAACGGATATTAACAGAGATACTATTTATTTCAGCCCCATAAAATAGATCCCATTTTGAGCGCAAATACAAATCAATATTTTCTATCTCTAAATTGATATTTCTTATCACATCTTCAATCTAATCATATGGATTTGAAAAGAAAAGGAAAAACTTAAATAAATTTTCAAAAGTGAGACGATAGCTGCTGGTGCCATCTTAAGACATTAATGGCTATTTATAATATGATTCCACTTGCGAAACCCGTCAGGAGCAATATTTCATATCAGTTAATTGGATAGATATCACTAATTCTATTATAAATATTTTTTCCTCCGTTGAAATAAACTCGCTAAATCACATCAAAAATGTCTGCGCAGAAATATTATCCTTAAAAATTTCAGATAAATATTGATAACCACTTTATTTATTCTATCAATTTGCACGCACAAAGCACTTTAAGGGGGGGTCTCCTACCTTTCAACATGGTAAAAAACTATGCTCTAGTGGAAATATCATTAAAAATATTATTTAACCATTCATTTATTTCAAATTTGGTACACATTGTTTATGCTATCCTATATCAATACAAAATCTTATATACGTATCTTTAATACTTAAATTTTTTGCACTTTTTCAAACAAATGCATCATTAACACCTTGCGCGCATGATAAAACAGCATCACATCACTGTAGAGGAATAAAAATTGATTCAAATAAATGTTTTTTTAATAACCAAAGCATTTATGAATGGATCTCAGATCTTTATTGTCATTTCATAAAATAAACAATTTACATTATTTTGAATCCATTTTTATTCAATTACATTGATGTCATGCTATTTTATCATGCATTTTTGTACTTTAAAAAACTGCAAAAAAAAAATCGGTACTGAAAATATGTAAAGCATTTTATTAGCATAGCATAGCATATACAATCAAAAATATGTGCATCAAATTTGAAATAAATCAATGGTTAAATAATAATTTTAATGACATTTCTACTAGAGCACAGTTTTTGACCATTTTAAAAGGTAGGAGATCTCTTAATAATCAAAGCAGCAAAACAATACTAATAAAATAATTACCTCTGGCGTTTCACAAATTTTCAGTGAGTTAATGTTCATACGTTACTCTCGAATAAATGAATAGACTTTAATATGTACTAAACGCAAAATGGAGATCTAAATCCATTTATCATATGATGCTTTGAAAATCAAAACGAGCTTTATATTTAAGATTTCTTTATTGTATAAGCATTAAGCTTTTATTTTTTCAAGTTTTTTTTTTTTTTGCTTTCGGCAATTAATCATCGGGAGAAACGTTACGAAATGGAGATGCGATTAATTTTAATGCGTTTCTTATTTTTGAGGGTAAAAGCAAGAAGAGCACCACATACTACGACATACCACGGATAAGGAGATAGAAATAATGAAAAAAATAAAGGATGTGGATGAAGGAAGGGTTTTCAGATTATCATGGTTAACCTGACAGACAACGCTGACAATGCCATTAGTCGGTCAACGGAGTGGAAATTGCGTTGACATTAGGGGCATTGTAATCTCGTTTCCACCCATGGAACAAATAACAAAAGCAACAAAATGAAAGGCAGAATCAAATTAAGGAATCAAACAAGTTTCCTGCTTTTATCAAACTCATTTCCCCTTTCTTGAAGAATTCAGAATAATTATTATATAAAAAAACTCAACTTTTTTCCTTCAACGTTTTCTTTGATACCCTACGGGAAGTAGGTTTTAATGAGAAAACCCCCAAAAAAAATTACCTTAAAAAAACCAGGAGATATTTAAATATTTAAACCATAGGAGAGAGGAAGACAAATTCAACATCAGGGGCTTAAATACGTAACATGCATCTGTTTGCAGATTTCACTATTATTTTGGTGGTTTTTTTCGTAAAATTCAAGTCATCCGTATTGGATGTTTCGATTTCATGTTACCTCGAACTGAGAAAACAATCTGAATAATTTGTTGGATCAAAGACTTATTTTTTTCTTTTGATTGTCATTATGCGTTTTTTTTTTAAGGTTTTTTTTCTTATAGGATTTACGTATCCAAATATTTACATTTGTACCTTTCCATTGGGAACTATTTTCCGACTGTTGAAGCGATCGAATTCGTGATTACTTTGCAGATACAGTTGTTGAAAGCACGTGTTCTATCTGTCGTGGTCTCTTTTCACAGTTTTTAACAACACTCCTACTAACTAGAACATGGAATGCCGCTCTGTCTCAACGAAGAGATATAAGCAGGTGGCCAATTTATTTTTAACAACAAATGTTTTTAACAACACTGATGATATACAACGAATGTTGGTAAAAGGGCATAGTATATTTGCTTCCGTGAAACATAGAATTCAATTCGTAACAGGAGTTCAAAAAAAAGAAACAGTTTTTTCTACGTTTTTTTTTTTTTTGATACCCTACGGGAAATAAGGTTGAATGAGAAAAAAAAAGAGAAATTTAGCCTGTCATGCTAAATTTCCCTTCATCTCTCCTATGATTTTGGTTTAAAATAAATAAATAAATATATATATATATATAAACTGAAGAGCCAAAAAAACTGGGGAGGCATGCGTATGCAAATAAAGAGATATGGAACCAATCAGAGTACGACGCTGCGGTCGGCAACACCTATATAACACAACAAGTGTCTGGCATAGTTGTTAGATCGGTTACTGCTGCTACAATGGCAGGTTATCGAGATTTAACTGAGTTTGAACGTGGTGTTATAGTCGGCGCACGAGAGATGGGACATAGCTTCTCGAGGTAGCGATGAAATTTGGATTTTCACGTACGACCATTTCACGAGTGTACCGTGAATATCGGGAATCAGGTAAAAAATTAAATCTACGACATCGCTGCGGCCGGAAAAAGATCATGCAAGAACGGGACCAACGACGACTGACGAGAATCATTAAACGTGACAGACGTGCAACCCTTCCACAAATTGCTGCAGATTTCAATGCTGGGCCATCAACAAGTGTCAGCGTGCGAACCATTCAACGAAACATCATCGATATGGGCTTTCGGAGCCCACTCGTGTAAGCTTGATGACTGCACGACACAAAGCTTTACGCCTCGCCTGGGCCCGACAACACCGACATTGGACTGTTGAGGACTGGAAACACGTTGCCTGGTCTGACGAGTCTCGGTTCCAATTGCTTCGAGCTGATGGACGTGTACGGGTATGGAGACAACCTCATGAATCCATGGACCCTACATGTCAAGGGGCTTGTGCAGTTGGCGTGATATGGGACCCCTGATACGTCTAGATACGACTCTGACAGGTACGTAAGCATCCTGTCTGATCACCTGCACCCATTCATGTCCATTGTGCATTCCGACGGACTTGGACAATTTCAGCAGGACAATGCGACACCCCACACGTCCAGAATTGCTACAAAGTGGCTCCAGGAACACTCTTCTGACTTTAGACACTTCCGCTGGCCACCTAAATCCCCAGACATGAACATTATTGAACATATCTGGGATGCCTTGCAACGTGCTGTTCAGAAGAGATCTCCACCCCCTCTTACTCTTACGGATTTATGGACAGCCCTGCAGGATTCATGGTGTCAATTACCTACAGCACTACTTCAGACATTAGTCGAGTCCATGCCACATCGTGTTGCGACACTTCTGCGTGCTCGCGGGGGCCCTACACGATATTAGGCAGGTGTACCAGTTTTTTTGGCTCTTCAGTGTATATCTCCTTTGTAGGAGAGATGAAGGGAAATTTAGCATGACACACACACACACACACACACACACACACACATACACTCATGTCCATAAATTAAGGATAATGCCAGCTCCGGCAAATAAAGGTTCAGAAACAAAACAAACGTTACTTATTCATAAAGCCCATTTATTAAACAAAAGATAAAGAACAAAAACGATGGTGTATGTATGATACCATTCATAAAAACTATGATTTTTGCTCCCTGGAGCAATTGTAAAAAATATCTCCTTTACAAAAACTTACTATTACATGGTTGGTATGATAGTTAATACATTGTATGTCTCCCATGCGATGAAATACAGTCCGTACAACGCCTAGGCATGCTGAGTATCAAATTATCGATCTGATCTTGGGGAAGATCACTCCACTCAGCAAGCAATGCTCTCCGAAGTTCCGGTACACATGTAGGAGGTAGTTGACGGGCTGCAACTCGTCGGCCAAGCATGTCCCACACATGCTCTATCGGATTCAAGTCTGGTGAGAATGCTGGCCATTCCATACGGGTTATATCCTCAGATTCAAGGCATTCGTTTACGATGTTTGCTCGGTGAGGACGGGCGTTGTCATCCATAAACACAAATTCTGCGCCCATGGCACCCCTAAACAAACGTACATGTTGTTCCAGAATGATGTCCCGATAAATTTGGGCTTTCATGGTTCCGGTTTGAGCATGCAGATCTGTTCTGGAACCCAGTATAATTCCACCCCAAACGAGCAATGCTGCACCACCGTAACGGTGTCGTTCAATGATGTTGCCTTGGTGGTAACGGATACCTGGCGTTCTCCATATGAAAGTCCGACGTGAATCAGACTGCAAGCTAAACCTGGACTCGTCGGAAAACATCACACAAGCCCACTGTGACGATGTCCACATTGCATGTTCTCTACTCCAGGCTAGTCGCTGCCGACAGTGAGTTGCCGTGAGCGGAACACGTCTGACAGGCCTGCGAGCATATAGACCAATATCTCCCAAACGACTGTACACGGTTTGCGTTGAAACTGTGGTACCCGTGGCTGCAGATAGCTGACGAGACAGGTCGGATGCTGTGCTCCGTCTGCTTCTTTTGGCAGTTACTGCCAAATATCGGTCTTCATTCGGCGTTGTAACTCGGGGGCGACCTGTACTGTAACGTCTACTGACATTTCCGTTATCTTGGAATCGTTGCCAAAGCCTAGAGATGACACTTTGGGTAATTCCAAGTTCCTCGGATACTTCCATCTGAGTACGCCCACATTCCAGGCGGCTAATAATTCTACCACGTAAAAAATCCTCCACATGCGTCCTCTGTGTCATAACTATTCGCTTATGGCACTGAGCGCCTTACAGAACTCTTGTGAACAGTTTTACTTCTTTGCCACCATTCCTTATACACCCCCCCCCCCTACACTCTCGTCATTGTGACGTACTATCGGCATCATCTGGTGTCTTCCTGAAATTTGCATATCATTCTTGCAGATGTGTGTGATAATTCTACAGGTGAAATTTTTACTTTAGATTTCGATTTCCGTGTGATTCTGAATTATCCTTAATAAATAAATAAATAAATAAATAAATAAATAAATAAATAAATATATATATATATATATATATATATATATATATTTATTTATTTATTTTAAACCAAAATCATAGGAGAGATGAAGGGAAATTTAGCATGACAGGCTTAGGTACGCGTTTCCGGATTTCACTATATTAACTTGTTAGTTCCTTTCATAAAAAATTCAAATCACCCATTAAAATATCTATCCTTTGTTGGATGTTTCGATTTTATGTTATCTGGAATTGAGAAATAATCTGAATAATTTGTTGGATCTAAGACTTAATAGGTTTTGTTATTGCCCTTATGCGTTTTTAAGGGGTTTTCCTCATAAGAGTACGATACGTATCCAAATATTGGCATTTGTACGTCGTACCTTTCCATTGTGATATTTTTTCCGACCGTTGTTTGGAAATGTTTATACTTCAATGTTAAACTGCTGCCTCTCGATGTAAAGCTAATTCCTATACAACGATATTTTTTCTTAGTCCGCAGAGTATCGTTGTATCGAGGTTTCACTGTATACAGCTCAGAGACGTTTATCCGTCAAGTTACGGAATTCATGATTACTTTGCAGTTACAGCCGTTGAAAGCACGTGTCCTCTCTCCCATAGTATTTCTTCAGAGTTTTTAACAACATCAATGATATACAACGAGTGTTGGTAAAAGTGCATAGTGTGTTTGCTTCCGTGAAATACAATTGAATTCTTGGTAGGAGTTCGAATTTATCCAAGGAAGGAAACGCGCATCTGTTTGAACTCACACGCTTTACGAAAGCTCAATACTGGAAAAGCCCCAATATTTAGCACGCAGCTGAAATTAATTGAATAGACCATCCCCAATAAAAATCGATATCTTACTGTGGTTTCGATACTTCTTGAAAATTGTAACAGTTTTAATCGCGTAAAACGTATAACTCCGTTTTAGTTGAATAGTTTTATTGACTTAGAAATGCGGTATTATCATATCTGTGAAATTCAATTTCATAAATGGAATTACTTTGTTAGCAAAAGTTGTTTGTTAGTTAAAGTTGATTATATATTGCTGACAAAACTTTGGAAAGCAACGCAATTACACATGCTTCTTAAAACATCATTACAGTGAAACCTCAATGCAACGATACTCGATATAACGATAAATTCCTCTAGAACAAGTCTTGTTTGGAAATGTTTATATTCTAATGTTAAACTGCTGCCTCTCGATATAACGCTAATCCCTGTACAGCGATATTGTTTTTGGTCCCCAGAGTATGGTTGTATCGAGGTTTTACTGTATATAGCGTATTGAGACGTTTATCCGTCAGTTGCGTATACTGCACGCATAATAACTCAAAACTATTTGACTGATTTTTCACGAAATTCAGTAGACTGATGTAAATAAATATGGTAATCAAAACGACGGAAAGTATTTCTGATACGTTCATAAGTTTTTCATGTTTAAAATTTTAAATTCAATTTTTTTGAAAATCTGATTTTAAATTCAATTTCAAAGAAGAATATGTGAATAAAATTAAAATCTTTTTTGCCATTTTATTTGCATGACATGCTATTCTGTGAAACAAATTTCAAATTATTGTGCATGCAGTATACACAACTGTGCATTTATGTACCAAGATTCGAAATTGTAAATTCGAAAATTTGTAATTTATTTTATAATTATTTTATAATTTTATATGTATATACCGAGGTACAAAATTTAAATTTTTATACGGTCCCGCTGTCCTCTAACTTCTGAGTTTATACTTCAGCGAATACTAAAGTTTTTTAGTATTCGCTGAGATAACCGAATTCAATTTAATGAAAATGTGAGAGAAAAAACTGATTATATATGGAGCGTAAAATATAAGTTTGTCCGTTACTTTATGCGGTTTTTTTATTTTTTCCTCATTTTAAGCAATTTTTGAATTCAAATATCTCAGCGAATTATTGCACTTAAGAACATGGACTTTTTCCGGCTCAGGAGAGATAGAGCAACAACTTTTCAATTAGAATTCAGAGTACGGGGGGACCGTAAAAAAATTAAATTTTGTATCTCGATACTTATACGGTCCTTAGTAAAATAAATGGCATATTCATGATGGGCAAGCTATTTAACGCTTTATTTGGCAATGTTGCTCTTGTGAAAAGCAACACACATCGTTTTCTTATATTTTTCAAGTAAACGCACTTTATATATTGAGCTCGTTTCGGCATTGATGCTTTTGAGTGACCCCTAAACATTCGATTTTTACTTGTGAGATATCCATTCAGTTTCTATAACTACCAGTAGAATGGCTCAAAGGTAAACACGTCTCCAATTTCTTGACAAGATAAGCAATAACGATTTCTGGAGAGAAATTCTACTTTTCGCCTTGAAAACACCATGTGTAGAGTGATGTATTATTGTGTGCGCGTGGCTTCTTCAACAATAATAGAAAAGTAAGTTGACAAATATTAAATAAAGGACATCTTTAAACTATTAAAATCTATGTAAATCATGTAAATTCAGCGTGTTCCCGGAAATATAACACATACCATATTTTTTAAACACCGAAAATAAATTTTTTTTGTCACGTAATAGCACGTTCACTGTACCTCATTTACTTAATACTGTATATAAAAAACTCGTAAAAAATTTTTTCCTCTGGATATTTCAATGCTTGCCAATTAAAAGATGAAATACTTTTTAATTAAAAGTTTGTTTCTATAGCCAACGGTTTACGAGTTATTTGAGGTGAAATGGATTCAAGTTTTCACCCTGTATATGACAAATTTAAAATATTGTATATAGCTTGATATCAAGTATGGTTATCTTCAGCTCAATGACCCGGATTATTTTTCATCACTATCCATAGACCTGCTAAAGAGACACCTTTTTGAAATGGTCGCGATATAGCCCGTTGGTTCTGAAAAGACAGGAAATTCCAAGATTTTAAAGTATGTGTTCAACGTGTTTTGGGACTAATTTTATATCTTAAAATCTCCAATCCCTAAAAAATCGTCGGTGATATGTAAATGATGAAATCGAAACCTACGCAACGCTATTCATTCATATGCTTTCGAAACCAGAATTTTAAACTGTATATACTTGTAAAATCAAGAAGAATTTTGGAAAGTATTCCATATTGTAAAAGACGGGATTAGACTGATCTTCGTTTTACTTATTTCGGATCACAAAGCTACTGGATGAGTGTCTGAACAAAACAAAGTATTTCGAGCACATATCATCAAAGATAGCGGAATTCTTGGCTTTTTCTGCAGCCCATAAGTTTTACGTATCTCTGGGGAAAATGGTGAAAAGCTTTTCAACGCCTTTCCCTGCTGTCACGTCGAACTCTAAACGAATTCTCACTCCGATGGGTCTCATAAAAAGACATTCCCGCGAATATCTCGTGAAATCGAACACCTTTAAATTCGCACCTGTCCAACGATACGTTTTTGTTTCTTTTTCTGATTTTTCTGTTTCCCCCTTTTTCATATTATTGTGTGTGTGTGTGAAGGAATTGGAAATTGAGATGCTGTGGGGATTTAGAAGAAATTACAGACACGAGAGTGGTTTTTGGGTTGACTTTCTCTTATTATTTTATCCAAAAATAGGCATTTCATGTATCTTCTTCTAACCATATTGATTCCAAAATGCCATTAGAACGGAACACTTTCGCTTCGATATTATCTGCAATTTTTTCGTTTAAACTAGATTTCACTTCTTGAAAACAACCAAATATTGAAGGAAACTTCATATATAAAATAAAAATTTTAAAACAATAGAAAAACTTCATATAAACAATAGAAAAACTTCATATAAACAATAGAAAAACCTCATATAAACAATAGAAAAACCTCATATAAACAATAGAAAAACCTCATATAAACAATAGAAAACTTCATTATCATTAAAAAAGCATACGTGAGCACTATTATGCATATTCTCAAGAAACTACAAGATGTCTCGAAAAGGGCACCGTAACTTTTCAGAGCAATCTAACTGCTAGTGATAAAAAAAATATATTTTTTTTGCCGCTTTCCTTGTTTATACAGAAATTTAATTAGTTAGGGAAAATTTTTGAATTAGCTAAAATGGTTAATTAACGGTAAAATACCCAGATTGTCACAATTATAATGTTACCTATAATCAAATGAAATCTAGTTTGACAATGCTGAATGTTTTTTACTTTGCCTTAAAATTCCATCAATTAGGTGCAATTTTATGAATCTTTGAACACGTAAAATTTCAGCAGCTCTCAAAAAATGACATACACAATACTGAAAGTTATTGAGTAGTTTTTGGAAGACACAGTACAAAACAAATCATGAGCTCGGTACGCACAAATTCCATTTTTCTAGTATTTGCATAGTGATACATATATTTTTCGAACTTCGAACGGTTGTACCCAAATAAAAAAAAATAAAAAAAATAAAAAATTTTTATAGAACAAAGAGAAAGACCAACGTTCAGTTTGGATTTGAAATGTTAAAATAGCACAGCACACGTTTTCATCCAATTTCCCAAGAAAAAAAAAACAAAAAAAACTGAAAGATGCATCGAAAACAAAAACCAAAATGTGTAGCCAACGCCCAGTGCTGGAAAAAAGCCAGCGGGATCGGAAAATATCGCTGAATTTATAGAATAAGCCCCTTTTTTTTAACCCTTAACGTCAGTCGAGGCTGACATCTAAGTTACAGTCGAGAGCGGCCATCCGGAATAAAAGCAGAGTTTCACGATGGATTTTGCCAAACCATTTTCAAAGCAGGAATTGCTTGTATTCCAACGGGACACTTTATGTCCTTTCAGCAGTATTTCCTAGAATCAAAGAAATGAGAAAAAGTGGCGCAAAAAACGAGAAGCACGATGACGTGGTGTTGGGTAGAGGAATTTTTATGAGCGCTCGTTGTTGCCGCGAATAAACAAAATTTAATGTCTCCTCGATGGATTGGGTATTTCAAATGCACTGGCTTCCATTCCATACAGCGAGCGAATGAAGCGTCTTTTTGGAATCTGTTTCCATTTTTATTTTACTCGTATTTTTATTTTTGAAAGCTCTCACTTACTCTTTTTTCTTTTTTTCGATCTCCATCTCCGATACCATTATATATACACTATATACGTATCATGAAAATGCAATGAATGCTTTCGGTTGATCTTTAACACCCAACGTTTATGCTTTTAAGACGTGGCAATATTTTTCTCTGTATATATGAAAGTTTGATATAGCTTTCAAATTGAAGCTGAAAATAGCGCACTAGAGGAAAAATAAAACCGGAGAAGGTATATGTGATACTTAAACACTTTCTCTTCTCTTATGTTCTCACGGATCTCTATTTCTTGGAAAAGATTTACACGTACAATTTCGAAAAAGATAGATTTATATTCAAATTTATTTTCTTATGAATAGCTAATTAGATTTAATGGTAATGGTTCAATAACGTTTTGAAAAATGCGAACAGTTTGTTTTTAATTTGTTGATAGGGAAATACCATGCAGTTGTTTTGTAAGGAATTATACGGTATGTGTCTTATATAGGCCGGGATTGTACTATAAAATTTTTGTAAAAGCTCTTTGATAAAACTAGAAAAATGCAACCAATAAGCATATCGGTTACATTCGAGTGAATGTAACCGAATTGGTTGCATTTTTCCAGTTTTACCAAAGAGCTTTGTTTTATCGAGCGAATGTAACCGATATGTTCATTGGTTGTTTTTCTCACGTTTTGCGAAAGATCTTTTTTCAAACTTTTACAGTGTAATACCGACCTTAGGTTTGAAAAATATTTTGGTGAAAACTCACCGTACAAAAACAATAAGTCTCTAAAAATGATCTAAAAACTATTTTCTATTTCTTGATTGGATATGCCTTATGAGGAATCAATTGAAACCACACCTCTACGACGAACGATTTATGAGATAAAGGCCCGCATTAGGACTTACAGGACACCCTGTATATGAAGTGTATAATATATATATATATATATATATGGTATCTTTTGTAATACGGGAACATTATGTTGGGCCTGTTGTTATATGAATCACCCTTTGGATCATCTATGTTGATAACTAATACGTATAATACGTATACACTTTTTTCATTTTATTAATGGCAAACTTATATTCCTGAGTTTTAAACGGTATATTTGTCAATAATTTTTTTCGAAATCATAGATAAAACAAGAAATTTCCGTAGACATGCTTCTCATATATGAAAACCGTGTATGAGAATTATATTCCGCAGCACAAGAATACATTCCCTTACCTTTACGTAACTGTAAACTTAACCACAAACGGAGAATAGCTCTCGTGTGCTAATAATGAAATCATTAATTAAACACAATATATAATTACTTTAGTATCGCGTAAAATTTGGATTCAGTATCTAGCAAATATTGTCGCTGCCTCTCCAGAAGCCAACAAAAAATTTCATGCTTCTGAGTGAAATATTCGCTGAGATATTTAAATTCAAATATCAGAGAAAAAGTGGGAAAGAACAGCATAAAAAAGGAAATCAGAGTTGTCCGTTAGTTTATACTGTTCTTTATTAACTTCTTATTATTTTTGAATTCAAATACTTCAGCGAATATTGCACTTGGAAACATGGAATATATTTTGTTGGGCTCAGGAGAGACGGGGCAACAACTTTCTGACTAAAATTAGAGGACGGGGGGATCATATGAAAATTTAGACTTTATTTTAGGACACACTGTATTTTCACTCACAAGATGACAAGTAAGACCATCGTTGAATCCTGCTGAAAATAATGGTGTGTGGGTTTCACATCATTCAATTCTACTCCATGAATTCTCCGAAAGTATAGAAGTATACAGTGGTGTCCACGGTTGTGTTGAAAAAGATTGGTCAAATGCAGTGTTGCCAACGGTCAAAAAAAATTTTCAACCAGATTCTTTATCAAAAACAACTAGAAACCGGGCTTAAAACAGCCAGAATTAATTTTAGTCATTATTCACATGACCATATGCCCCGCATTTCTTTTGACATTCCCGTATTTTCGCGTAATTTAATAACAGACTGCTAGTACGCAGGAAAATTTTAGAAAAAGACTAGAAAAACAACTTGCAACTAGATGATTATCTTTCCCAACTAATTGACAGAAAAAAAGACCATATCTAGTTGGAAAATAACTAAGTCGGCAACAATGATTCCTAAATCAGTGTTAATAAATGGAATAGCTTACCCCCGGAGGTAGTAAATTGTAACACAATTGACACGTTTAAAAAGAAATACGATAAACATGTTGGGGTAAATCGAGAAGCTATCCATTCTTAGAATAAGACAACCATAAGTATTCTTTATGGGCATTGTATAATATTTTATCATGTGTATATATTGTTTATAATTTGTGTTAATTGCATTTTTAATTGGGTTGCTGTATTTTTGAAACATATGACATCCATATTTTTATGGGCATCTTTTTATCAGCCACCTCGTTGGGCATTTTGCCTGTTGTGGCGTTGTATTTGTATTTGTATTTGTATTTGTACGGTGCACCAGAGCCCTACTTCTGCACTGATCATCGTGCAGCGATGATCAGTGTTGCATACAGTCAAAACATTTTCCTACTATAGATTCTTCATCAAAAAAACTAGAAACAACCAAAACTGATTTTGATCATTATTCAGATGATCATACGTCTCGTATTTCTGGATTATTCCCGTATTTTCACGTAATTTAATAGACTCCTCTAGTACACAGGAAAAATTTTAAAAAAGACTATAAAAGCAAAACTATAAGCAACTAGATTGGTTTTCTCCACAAATAAATGGTCAAAAAAAGGAAAAAAGACCAGATCTAGTTACAAGATTCAATAATTTCATGTGTGCACCTTGAATTTAGCACCGTACGTGCTGCCATCTGTTTACACCATCCGCAAATTGTTCCATAATTCGACCCTACACGCACTATTATGTTCAATCACAGGATTGGTCAACCTGCGACACGCTATGGTATCAGGAATGGCACATGAAATTTTAATTTAACTTTAATTTTCAGAAATCAAAGAAATTATATTCCATTTTCCAAAGGAACTCTCTCCAACTTTTAAACAATTCTTATCTTATGAAGTATGAAGGATTGATATCTTATGAATCCTTTGTAGGCTGCCAAACATATGTATAAAGTATGGTATGCACTCTTAGATTAATAATCATGTGATGACTTTCTATTCAATGCATTTTTCTGTTGCTGGATGTCCCATGTATACGAGATTCGGGATCCACCGCATATGGGGGACATTCATTGTATAAATACAATTACATGGTATATCCATGAATTCTTGGGGGCAGGGGTGGCTAAGCCCTCTCACAAAGTTGATTGGGGGAAGCATCCTGGGTTCTCAGGTTTCGGTATCTATTCCCAACATGGTGTAGGTAAGATGAACTTCTACCGATATACCTGCATGGACAATCTGCATTACGATAATCGAATTATGACTGAAAAATAAAAACGATTTAAAACTGAAATGAATGGCAAACTGAAGATTTTTACGAAAATAAGAGGTCAGTTGAACAATATTTTGCAAGAACGGAGGAAATGCTCATGTCCCGTAAAAACTGGGCGTATGGTTTGCGTGGGGAAGAGTGGCACGCACATTGAAAATAATCTTGGTTGTGGCGCGGCTTGGGAAAAAGTGCATCAGCTACGGAAGTATTATCAAATTCATCTAGCCGGATTTATAAGAATCACCCTGTATATAACAACTGCTTCCACATTTTGTCTCTAAATCCTAGAAAGTTCTTCCACGAATATCATTTTGCTGGTCAAATTAATTATTTGCTTAATTGTTTTCAAAATTATTTAAATTGTTTTTTAAATTTCTTATACAAATAAAAATAATGAGCTACGATCCAATTTTTCTTTCGTCTAGTTTTGCAAATACAGTAGATAGATGTTTTGCTAATACAGACGAATAGTCAATCGTTTCCTATTTTATTTTTCAGAACCAGACTGGAATGAACTTGCATCGTTGATTACATGAAGTGTTTGCCTTGGACATAAATAATGTGCTTTACTACCCCCAGTGGAGACATCAATTTTTTCGACAAACATACCATCACTTGTGTGTGAGAGGCCCATACAAGGGTTTAGATGTGGTTTTGGCTCTACATTTCCTCCCTTATACGATATTGGTGGTAGTTGAAGCTTTCGTAGTTGTCAGGGAGTTTCAAAACCACCATCTTCTATATTCTCTTTGATGCTTTATCAAGAAAATATTCGATTTTTTTTCAATTCCGTGTTCAGAAACACTGATTTTAAGCAGCAGTCCATCATCGAGAAAAAGGATTGAAAGTAATGGAAACATTATGTGTAATGGCCAGTGATGGGCAGATATAGAACATTTTTTCGAACACCATTTGTTAAGGCTTTGTGTGTCTCTCAACACTAATATGTTACATGCCTTAACGAGAGGATTGCTCATTAAAATGATTTAAAATAATTATGACACTAAATATGGGTAAATTTTGGTTTTTTTTAAAAAGTTGGTGATGTTGAAGTTGAAATTCGAAGAAATATTAACCAGCAACTGAAATTCTAAAAGCTCTCGCTGAATTGTATAAAAATATTCACAAAATTGGAGAGAAAAAAATCGAGGACCTAAAAATCAATAGAAAATTTCTAAATGTTCTTCAAAGCCAGGGGATTTTTCCCATAGGAAATCCAAGATCGTGCACTAACCCCCTTAACCATGAACAGAGAATAATTACGAAAATTTAAAACTGGTTCAGAACAGCTATTTTCCATGCCTTAAGATCAAAATTTCAATTCAATACATTGAATCGTAAGATAGTGTCAATGAGCTGCAAGGAAGCGCATCTTGTGTCTGCCATACCTGCAACTCATCCTAAATTCTTACCTTTAAAATCTTCAGTGAAGCAATAATGCTTACACAACATCAAAATGCGCATTTAAAGATAAAATCCATTAAGATGAATTCTACTCTACCTCTTTATCATAGATTATCTCGAGCTCATCAATTCTAAAATTCAGGTTTTATACCAGTTTGTTGAGTAACACACGTATACATTGTAAGACCTTAAAGAATACTTAGAAAGTAATTATGTTCTTAAAAACCACATGAGATTAAAGCGAGGAATCTTACCGGAGGTTACACGCAAGCTCAAACAATCTGGCCATTAAAAAAAATAACAAATCCCAACAGACTCGTATTAAACGGTAGAAGAGATAAAAGTAAAGACGACTGAGACAAGATAGCTTTTACACGTGTGGAAGATCTATCTCTTAGTTGGTGTTATAATCCTCACTTCTCTCTCTTAGTGAACGCATGAATGTCTTATAAATTGGGAACTTTCCTTAATTTCCTAACACCATTCTTCTTCCTCATTTTTGTGAAGTTATTAACCGAGAATGTAATTTGTGTTTCCCAAGAAGATCCAAAGATTTCTTTCATCTAATACTTGGATAACAAGAAAAAAAAGAGACGGAGCCCGATTATATAAAAGTTAGTTGGGAATAGTCCGCGGCAATACTTTTCAAAGTCGTCATGAACCTCCGGAAGGAAGAGGGGCAGAAAGTGTGGTATTCATCTCGTTCGTACTAGAATATCTGCTTCAAATAAGTGGAAACGATGAAAAAATACGTTCCTCGGAACTAAATCTTTACGAAAAAAAAGGTAGAAAAGAAGTAAAATGAGAAAAAAATATATAAATGAACATGGGGACCAGGAAATTAAGAAAGCAACCGGGAAAAGAACGCCAAGGAGCATTAGTCAGGATGGATGGGACGGATTGGGAAAAGAGGCGAATCTAGACGCGGATAGCTTAATAATGGGGAATGATCCCAAATAGAAGAAAGAAATAAAATAAAATAAAAATGGCTCAGAAGAATAGCTATAGTTAGTGGCTGGTAGTAATCCGAAACTTGGGAGATAATGACCTATCAAGTTGAGGATACAAGGATGAAAACAGTTAAGCTAAAAGAGTGCTTCTATTCTTGGAGGTATAGTGGACATTCCAGACAGGCAACGGTGGAACAATAAATAAGGATTGCAGACAGACCGACTGAATAAAACACGACATCAACTTTGAACTAATGAAAGGAATGCTATTTTTTCGCTCACTGTAATAGTAAATGATATACTAATGATGAAAATGATCCACTGGGTTTTGTTCTGAGATTAATTCAACCCAACTAGAACTTATCATGGCACCAACCTAAAGCTTCAAAGTTTGTTATCAGATGTATAGCTTTTGCTGGTTCAAAAGAAACCACAATCTTTTTGTTATAATAATGTTTCTTTTTAACCCCCCTTCACGTACAGCCTTTTGGCAACAAATTTGGTTGATCTCTATTTGACGTAATCGGCGATAAATCTGGTAACCTCTTCCTAACCTAACCGCACGTTAGAAAAGAAAGAAGAAGGACGAAAGGAAACGGTAGAGGAAAAGAAAAAAAATAGAAAAGGAAAAAAACAGTATATTAGATAAGCAGATAAGAGAGTATACTGTAGATTTATAGGAGGTATTGGGATAAATCGAGAAGCTATCTTACTTAGACGAGACAACCATAATCTTTTCTATAGTCAGAGCGTATTATATATTATTAATTATTTTTCAGATAAAATATGCTCTTATATTTAGGTTGCTGTGTTTTAGTTATATTTGACATCCATATTTTTTATGAGCATCTTTTTTCAGCCACCTCGTTGGACAACTTACCTGTGTGTTTGTGGCCTTTGTATTTTTATTTCTTTTTTCACCCTCGCCCTCTACTCTTTCGCTCTTACATATATATATTAGAAAGATACATAATACGAGGAGGAAAAATCACTAACAGGAGTATGGAAAAAACGGAAAAGGGAAAGCAACTTCGTGATCATATGGTTACAACAAAGCTTCGCAATGGTGAGGAGAGAGGAAATAAAACACAGAACTGGATTGAATTTATTTCACTGGCATTTGGACGAAATATTTAGTACATGATCGTAAAGAGGTTAAGGAGGAAAATCATTTGTCTTTTTTGTGATAGAAATATAACAACTATAATGTCTTCATAATTTTGTAAGATCATTATTTTCTTATTACTATTATCTACGTCTGAAATAGGGCATTTGATTCAGAAAATCAAGAGTTCTGCAACAAACTCAGGAAGAAAAGAATTTGATCCTGGTGACCACAGTACATTGACTTAACAGTGTCCTAAACTAAAAGTTATTTCTCCAAAGCGACGCATGTTCAGTGGTTTCCAAACCTTGAAGTTCAAACGCGTACGAGTTCCCGCTTTGGTGAAGTCGGGAAAATACTTATTCGTGGGAACGCACTCATGTCTAATTCGAAAATTAAACGCAGCTCATCAGTTATGTTAATCAATTTTATGCGGTATCAACAGGGGCGGTTTGAGAAAAAACCTCTACCCATGCGGGGCATATTTTCGGTGTCCCCGACCACGTTCTTTTGTCGACAAAGATTTTTATACCTTTTAGCTTGGATTTAGCGCCCTTCCTAGAGTGGCCGCAAAGCACAAAAGCCACCCCTTGCAAGTTGAACCATTATGATGAATGAATAAATAAATAGATAGTTGAACTAATTTAAATATGAAGGCACTATCATACCCGGTTCGTCCTTGTCAGAAAACTTTCCTGACACAGGGGTACACAGAGTATACAGACACAGGGTGAAACAGAAACGGCGACATGACCGCAGAAAAAGTAGCTACCGCAGGGAGTCCCACACCGAGGGGTTAGCGCACCAACCTCTCGATGAGTATAAAATACAAGCCTTCCGTTCGGAATCAGCAATAAATTGCAGGTCCCGGTCTAATTAGCCCTCGTGTGCAGAAAATGACCGTGGTGTGACAAAAATCATCAATAATCAAGGTACCATCCCGATGGTATTATATTGCAAGCAGATGATAGGAATTTGGTGTCTTCACGTGTGTAGGTTCGAGTTCCAAGTAAATTTTTATAGTTTTGGTGATACCGTCATCGTACTCATTGGTTTATCTGGACATTTTTTGTATTTTTACGACGTTTATAACAACCAAGAGGCGTTTCAAGGCTTAGTAAAACATATGGAGAACAAATATGGACGTAACTGCTAACAATAATTTTTTAATGTTTTGAATGCAAGTGGAATATTTATCTAAATATTACATCACAGTTTTATCTTTTATCAATTAATTGTAGATTCATCAGAAACTGGTTCCAATTAATTGAAAATATTTGGAATCACATTTCAAAAGATTCTATTCGAAGAACAGGTCAGAATAGCTCTCGATTTTATTCAAATATAGAGAGATAGAGACGGCTTTTTTTTTGAAGTTAAGAGGCTACTAATGCCTTTACTAAAGCGCCTTAAACCAGAGTGCGGGAAATAAGGAAGACAGGGTCTTGTCTCCAGTGGTGTAAATGGTAGCATGTTTGCCCGGTTTGCAAGAGGGCCTGGGTTCGAGTCCCGACGGCGACCAGATAACTTTTCTTCCAGAGTTCACCTCGGAAGAATATATAATATATCCAGAAAATATCAGTTTCCTTGACATTCAAGTATAATTTGTTGGCAGAAAAGAAAAAGAAACCTAAAACGTGCCAAAATACGGACAATTATATGTAATATTCAAGAGCTAATCCCCAATTATAAAACAACAACCCCTGAGCATGATGAATTTTGACTGTGGTGACACCAAAATAATATCGAATACACCGTAGTCTTAGTAAATCTAAAATCACGCATTATACATCTTATTATGGTATCTAGACCCGAGTACCATAGTTGTTGCTCTCACATCTCAAAAAATGAATAAGTGTACGCATTTACACATTTTTCTGAATATGGCATTTAGTGATTTCAATTTTTTGTGAAGAAAATGAAAACTCACAACGGTGTAACGTTTTATCAAAAGATTTCGGCTAGGGCTATTTTCCTTTTGCGGGAAAAGGCCACTGGTTCGATACTAGACTGTAAAAATTAAAAAACGTTTTTCGACCAATAATTCTTTAATTTACATTAATTAATTTTAACTTAAAACATTTATTTTCAGTTTAAATCAATTTTTTTTCCCAGCACTTGCCTCTATTTTGTACATTCTATAATTTTTTTTTGCCGGTACGAGGCAAAAACATATTCTACCGACTACATAACACTCTAATAAACAGCAAAGGGTGTGAATATATTCTGCCGCATCCGTTTTTCCAATCGTTGTACGTAGATGGAGCGTTAGATAACCGTATTTACCCGTTTCCAATAATTTGTTACGGGTAACCATAACCGAAAGGATTCAGTATGAATCATATTGCGCAATCGTACGAGGGCGGTCGGTCTTTTTAGTCGTGTCGCATTTACGTTCGTCTTATAAAATCATCTTAGGCTTATCGAAATTGTAGAAGAAATCTAAAATTGGGTAAGTTCTTTTCTTTTACGATCCATTTTAATAATTCAGGTGAACATTTCTATGTTGTTTTGATGGATATTGAATTTTCAAAAAATAAACGGCGTATAACACAAAATCCGGATACTATGTATCGTCAAATAAATTCTGTATTAAAATACGCTTTCAAGAGGTTGGAAAAGACCAAAAAAAATTCTTTTCTCTTAAACTTTGGTGAAAAAAATTTGGTTTTGTGCAGTCAAAGGGAAACATAAATTAGATTACCGTATATTCTTTTAAAGGTAGAATAATTTACTTGCATTCTAAATAATTTGCTTAAGCTTCTTCTACCAGGTCTTATTCAAGCTAAATCACTGTTATTATCTAGGTAGGAGAAAAAATATTCAATCCTATAAGATAGAGATTAAAGCCAAAAAAATGCTCTTTATTTTGTAACAATTCATTCTATTTATTGATTTAGCTATTTCGTATTTTGCTTCGAAAAGGTAAGAAAATGCCGATTAGATTAGAAATAAATTGCCTTGAGGGAAGTATTTTGTTGATATTTTTCATCTTGGAAACGAAATTCCAGGAAATTAAACCATCTCCGTTGAGAAAAACATTTCCGTTGAATGTATATGAAGTATTTTCTGAAATTTATACTCTTGTAAGAATCGTCTTATTTGAAATTGGAGAATTTTATGTTTTTTTTATAGAAATTTTCGATTAAGAAATACGAGTATATTTGCTGTTATATATTTGGTGAATTTTTACGGAGGTATGTGTTATAGTATATTGTGTTATCATCATGGCCCCCACATACTGCAGCAAGGTCCTAGGGCTAAGGCATTTGGTGAGGCCCCCCAAACCAGATTATCAAGGGCCCTTCAAAAGTGAATTTATATTGTGAGAATAAACAAAAAATGATTAGAATCGTGCCGAGCCCCCGGACAGGAGCCCTGTTAGCCCCACCATAGTGAAAGCCATGGTTATAATGTCGAAATCCTATCCCTCGCATTCTCATGATGTTGTCAATTTGACACCACATTGCCATTTTTACATTTAAAACATTTTTCTTTTTAACAAAATAAGATTTTAGACTTTTTTTCTTAATCTTCTTGTGCTTCTTTTTTTTGTAATTTTGAAAATTCTACCATTATTAATTTTTTTTAATTTCCGAAAATCGCGGATTTGGCCACGAGTTTGGCGAAAATGATGAAAATGGCCTTGTTGCGTCTTTTTTTTGTCATTTATTAGCAATACTTCGGTAGATATTGCTGCTTTTATTGCTTTCATCATCTAGAAACAAATTAAAAAGCCGGTATTAATTCAAAATCTTTCAAAAAACGAAGGTAATCACTTTTTACAATTTTTTTTTTTGGTTTTCAGCAATTTTTTTTATGCACAATTTTAATTAATCATGAATATTCAAGAAATTTCATTTTCCCATTTATAATAGAAGCGAATTATTTTATGTTACATTTTATATTATTGTGAGTAGTTTTTTTTTACCTTACGAACCCATAGACATCTACTGATGTCAAAACGCTCCCATTTGGGAAACTTTGAAATTTTTTGTCACGGTTTGTTATCCGCACGTAATTTCTCGAATGTCAGAGTTTCTACGTGAGCTAAAATATAAAGGAATGCCTGGAATATATATATTCTCATCTATGTTTTAAATTCAGTTTTGTTTTTAATTTGTTATGTACACCGTGGTCATAAAATAGACACTTCTATAGAAAATTAAGAAATCTGAGATTTTCAAAGTTTTGTCAGTGACGATTTCAGCTGAATTTCTTGAAATTTTAGTAAAAAAGTTAGAAGAGTCGTAAAATATGGAAGTGTGCGAAAAAAAGAATAATAATTGAACATGTTAACATATTTGTGTCGTGAAATTTTTGAGCAATAAATTTTAAGTATATTATCTTTATAACCTGCAGTGATTGGTTGAATTCTTGGCCCAATTAAATTAGAATATTTGAAAATTGGAATTTAAAATTTAATCACTTTCTTAAATACACCTATGTCCAGTTTAGGATTCGAATCGAGACACAATTTGTCGATGCATTAGTGACTTGGTTAAAAAGTGATTATCTTCAGTTTAAATGTCAAACCACGATAAGGCATTTTTTGATAGTCCTCCTTTAAGTTCCCCTAATTCTTCAATTGTTTGTCAAAAAATTTCCAATCAACACATGTCGTGTGCATTCAATGACATAAACATTGAAATTGTCAGATGCTTGCTCCTGAATAAACTGAACTGATCAAAATAATTTGTCTTTGAATAATTTTGTGTATGAATTTCTTGGAAAAACACATTGTTCCACTTCAGTTCGCTGTATCTTGGTCAGTTTTGTGGTCGTCAGTGAATGTTTTTTTGTTGCTTCACACGTTAGGGCATGAAAATATTTTTACTAGACATGACTTTTAAGATACAGGGACAGTATGAAATTTAAAAAAATTTTAAATAAATTTCGTAACTTTTACCGACATAATGATTTCCTTGAACGCCTTCAAGGATGATAGGTGTAAGCATTTTAAAATTTTTTTGGCAATGTTTTGTAACGTTTCCGCTAAAACTAACGGTTAGGAATTCGTTATTGAACAAACAATAAGAGTATATACCCGATGCATTATAATTGTAAAAATGTCAATGCAGTTTCCATCAACGTAAGTAAATTTCTTAACCAGAATGCTCTACGTATAAACAGAAGGTCGTACAAAAATTCCGAAGCATCCACAATGTGGCATTGACATTATACTAATTTCCTGCCGTTCTCCGACGGTAAGCAATTAGATAAAACCTTCACCTAAGAACGCATATGTCACGTAATAGTCTCGAGTCGAGTCATTCGTTGATTGCCTATCAGAGCATGTCTTCCCCAAAGATACCGAAACCTTTCACTAGAATATCTATGAGATACACGGAATCCAACTGATCACAGAAATATACTACTCAAGAATTATTGAAGACACATATGTATATAAAAAAATTCAAACTTCACTCTATGGCAGGGTCGGCCAACCTTTTTCCAAGCCGTGCCACAATCAAGATTATTTTCGATGCTCGTACCACTCTACTAATTTTAACATACAGACCATATAAGTTCAGTTTCTACGAGACACATGAGCATTCTCTCCGTTCCTGGAAAATATTATATTTTGAGTTCCAAATTGTTTTTATTTTTGAGTCATAAATTCGATTATCGCAATGCATATACATATATCGGTAGAAGTTCATCTTACCTACACCATGTTAGGTATAGACCTAACCAGAACCTGAAGACTCAGGGTGCTTGGGCCCCCTCCGCAATAAATTGTGTAAGGGGGGGCGTAACCATTAAATTCATGGACTCCCACCCCCAATTACTCATGGATATATAATCTGATTGTATTATGCAATCCACGTCCTCCATGCGGACGATCCTGAATCTCGTACACATGGGAGGTTGAGCAACTGTGCCTAAAGATGAAAATCTGAACAGAAATGCTTTGAATAGAAAGTCATCACATAATTATTATTTTGAGAGTCCTTACCATTTTAAATATAGGTATGGCAGCCTATACAAGACCCATCATTCATTAGGAAAAAGTTGCATGAAAGTTGGAGAGAATTTCTTTGATTGAAAAATGGAATAGATTTCCTAAATTTTTGAAAGGCGTTGGCGTGCCATTCTAGATACCATGCCATTCTTGGGAGTAGGCGGATCTAGTGCCCGGGCGTCGGACCAGAAGGGGAACCGAATTCATCCTTTAATTGCTTCTTCTACATGGCAAGGGGAGCCAAACTGCCGCTTTGCCCGGGTGACAAAGTATTTAGTTACGGCCCTGCCACTAGATTGTGAAAAATCAAAATGTTAAACAAGGGATTCTATTAGAACTATTAGTTCTAGTAAAATCGTCTTGTTCACAAAATGAGAACAAATCCACTTACACCACCCTGACTTTAACGTCTCAAATGAAGATAAAATTTAAATTTTAAGTTATATTATACACTTAATTACATTTTGTAATTTTCATTATTTTGAAGGTACCATATATTCTTATGGGTTTATGGTGTTTTTTATGGCTTTTAAGTATATAATACTTGCTTTAAATCGGGATTCGTTTTCTGTTTGATTGAATTTGTTATGGTGAAAAGAACACATTTTGAAGTTTCTTTACGCTGTTCAGTGATTCAAATGAAGTATTTGCATCGAAGGAAAGAAACCACATGAGTGTGTAGAGAAATGTCTGGCGAATGAAATGCTGTTTGCTTTTTGGTATTTGTTTACATTGAGAGGTTCCGCAGGAGCATAGCTGGATGATGACTCACTTGGATGGGACTATGTGATGAATAGCTTGACCTTCTTAGCTGGTAACACGCTTGTATTCGAGTGAAATTATAATTTTTTTGCCATTCGTTTTTGGTTTTCTGTTCTCTTTGGCTCATGGTTTTTTCTCAGGCTGGTAGAGGAAATAGTTCTCGAAAATCGTTCTTTTGAATTAATTTTTTCCTAGTTGTTTTTTGTTTAAAAAGTGACATAAAAATGTCTTACTTTCTTCCATTGCCTTTTTTTGGATGTTCTATATGTCGTTAATGAATTTTTTATACGATACATAGCCACCCATTTTGTTGTTGGAAACTTTCGAAATTGCCTTACGTGGGACTCGCATAGAGTTATTGAAAGCAATTTGCTTAAATGCAAATTCAGCTGTCTTTTTAAAAAATCTACAGATCTGCTAATCAAGTTAGAAGTATTAAATTCCGGCTGAATATCAAACGTTTTGTTAGTCACCATTTAGAAGAGTGGAAATCGTGCGACAAAATTCTGACAAATTTTCTCGACAAAAATTCATCATGGTTATAGGGAAAAATATGTATTCCATCGAAAAAAAATCCTGAAAGATCGGGGCAGAATCAGAGGTGTGCTTATAGGGGGGGGGGGGATCTGAGCGGGTTAGTTTGAAGTAGGACGAAAATTTTATTAATTGGTGGTCAAGAACATCAAATTAGAACTGGAGAAAAGGCGGCAAAAGGTTGATAGCCCACAGATAGCAAGCCATAAATCCGTCTCTAGGCAGACCTCAGAAAAATTTCCAAGCTAAGAGTTTGAAGGCTAAAGGCACATTCGACTATGATGTCACTCTCCGCTATCCATACACAGGTTTTTTACAGCCAACTCATGCGAAAATATATTTTGGAAAGCGAAAAAATATATTTTCTTTGTTTCCGAAATGTATCTTCGCATCAGCCATCTGTTAAAAACCTTTCGTAAAAGCCCATTTACACGCGTGAAGTAATTTAGTAGTTAACTAAATTTCAAGTCGTAAAGTACTTTTAAATGTACGCAGACGTCAAGGGCCGTTTACACGGATTAAGTTGTCAAGTGATTTAGTTATAAAGTAAATAAGTAGGATAGAATCTGCTATATGTGCCAGTGGGCGTGGTCTCGTATCATCCAATGAGCATTTACTACTTATGTTGGATCAGATTTTAGTACTTATCTCGACTTATCAACTTAATTACTTTCTCTTTCAAACCGAGCACAACTCAGGTGTATCACCATCTATGGGCGCGATTTGCTACCTAGTGAGCTGTGCCGGAAGTGTAACTGTGTGTATACCTAACACTCTGAGCGCGTACGTTGGTTTGATTTTTCGGTGCTGCCATCTATATTTCAGAAGTGAAGTGAGTGATGTGTTATGATTGAATTACATTTTTAATGTTTGTAGGTCTGTTGCTCTCTGTGGCGAGACTTTTTAAAGGGGAGATCGGCTCGCATTCGCGCCTTGAATTTGGAAACCACAGCAACTTGATTACTAAATCACTTGACGCGTGTAAACCGGTTTTAAGGGTTAAAAAAAACCTGAATTTTTTTTTTCAGGATTTTTAACCAATTTCTAACGACACCTACAGAAATTTATTTGGTTTACGTAGCGCGCGCGCACACACGCACGCACACAAACCCTTTCATTCTACTCCAAGTGTAAATGCTATAAATGGGAAGCAATTACTTCAAGAGTAAAAACATATCTAAATATATTTTCTCTTATTTTATAATGATATCGACGAAGTAATAGTTTAAATTATACATTTTCAGAGCTTGTTGCCAATCAAAACAAAACTTCCAAAGTTATGGCAAATTTATCACCCCGTGCTCACCTTTCGGCAAACAGCGTACTTTCTCTAAAGAATATTCACAGAATGGAAACAATAATGCACGGAATCCCCCCTACCGGATAATTCTCCAGTTAAATAAACATTTCTTTGCATCATTTTAAATACCGAAAAATCCATTAAAGTTCCCACCGACCAAAGACGAAAATCAAAGTTATGGACGAATAATAAATCAACAATGACGTCAAGAAGCCGGAAAAATTAATAACAGTATTTTTTCCTTTAATGAGCTTCAAACATGAGAAATTAAAAAAAAAAGAAAAAAGAAGCGAATATGTATTGTTGTCTCCTCCACTTCAAAAACATTATTACCAAGAGACTTCTCGACATCATTTTTTAAATCCATTATTCAAAAGATCAAAACAAGATAAAATGATTCATTATCGAAGACTTACAAGTTGTTGGGAGAACTTTCATTGAGGATTAAACAACGAAATAACATTAATATATAATCATGTAATTTAAAAATAAACTAGTACATGATTAATTCTAATTTTTTTTTATACTTCAA
Source organism: Pholcus phalangioides (assembly GCF_987345545.1). Lineage (NCBI taxonomy): Eukaryota > Metazoa > Arthropoda > Arachnida > Araneae > Pholcidae > Pholcus > Pholcus phalangioides. The sequence continues at coordinate 11,611,480 of NW_028301625.1, read as the reverse complement.
AACCCAATTTTTTCGTCATTTTAATAATAAATTAATATTTTTTTCCGTCAGTTTTTCAGTATTAAAATTCCGGTATTTTATCATAGTTGAATACGCATCGTTGAACCCATGGAATATTTATATCTTTCTTTTTAAACTGTGAGTTTTGCGTTCAAATTTATGAGAAAATAATTCATTTGATGGGATGAAAATCTCAGTCGGCATTGCTTTTCTTTGGTTGTTTGTCTTCGAGAAAAGATCCGAGTCCTTTATTTTATTTGACTAATTAAATTTAAGTGGAGAGATAATTGATTGGGATTCCACAAAATCCTTTTTTTTTATCATGTCTAACCATGAGTATTCAGCCTCAACTGACTCAAAGGTTCCAAAAACAAAGAGCTTTTAATTTGATATTCTTCTATCCTCTTTGGTCGGAAATAACCTAAAAAAAATTTTACCTTTTTTTTTTACCTAGAATCGTAAAAAACGTATTTCGTTGTTATAAAACTTTTTTTCTCCCGTATTCAGAACATATTTTTTTTAATTTTTTTGTACAATATACTGAGATTTTGTTTTTTAATTCAATTAATTTCGAATTTATTTGTCTTTCTCTTTTTAACTTTGGTTCCGTTTTTCTGTTTTTTCGTCTGATTCGCTGTGATGTTTTTTTTTTTGTTTCGTAAGTTATACTAGCATGGTATGTAATTTACATGTGTTTGAGAAATCATGCAGAAATTATCCGCTAGAAAAATCTATTCGCGTGTTGAAGAAAGGAAAGGGATTACGCGTATTCGTATCGTGCAGCATTAATTATTTGATTTACATGAATATAATATATTTTCATCGTTACCTTTGATATTTTATGGCAATGGATAAATGTTATGCAGTTCCGAAACAGTTCTAGAATATGAATTAATATTGCATTTGACTAGTTAAATTCAAGCAAGCTGACTTCTCCGCTAAAAAATCTCGTCGCAGAGAGCAACAGATCAACAACGGTACAAATATTCAATCACTATACTCCACTCGCAATTTGAAATACAGATGGATAAAATATTATCGTTACCGTTGATACGTTTATAGCCGCGGTTAAATGTTATGCTGCTCTGAAATAGTTCTAGAATAGGAATTAATACTTTATTCGACTAATTAAATTTAAGAGATGAAATTATTGCTTGGAATTCCACAAAATCATTTTTATGATGTCTAACCATGAGTATTCAGCCTCAAATGATGCGAAGGTTTCAAAAACAAAGAGCTTTTAATCTGATATTCCTCTATCTTCTCTGGTGGGAAATAACGTTAAAAAAGTGTTTTTTTTTACCTAGAAATCATAAAAAACGCATTTGATTGTAACTGAAGTTTTTTTTTCCTGTATTCAGTACATTTTTCATTAATATTGAAATACCGAAATTTTGTTTTTAAACCCACTTTGAGTTTGTCTGTCTTTCTCTTGGAGATTTTGGTTCCGTTTCTCTATTTTTTTGTCTGATTTGCTGATGTCCTTTCTTTCATAAAATTATACTAACATGTTATGTAATTTACATGTGTTTGAGAAATCATGCAAAAATTATCCACTAGAAAAATTTACTTGTTTTAATTTTAATTTAATTTAATGTAATTTTTTTAAATTTAATTTAATTTAATCGTTTATTATTTGATTTACACACGTGAATATAATATTTTCTCCTCATTACCCTTGATGTTTTTATTTTAACGGTTGAATGTTATGCAGTGCCGAAATATTTCGAAAATTAGAATTAATATCTTATAAGCATTTGCAGTCTTTGAAATAATTCGAATTGAAATTAAATTGACTTTTTAATTGAAAGTTTGAGAGAAAAACATCATTAGGACTGATCTTTAAAATGGATGAACTAAAAACGCTTGAATTGTTCAGGAATTAATTTAAAAGTATAAATTATTATTCTTATTGTTCAACATATTTTTTGAATGTGTAAAAGATACTCTTTTAGATTCAAATTTTTAATGTACGTTTCGCAAACATGCTGATTCTTCTCTGCAATGAGTGTTATTTAAATTGATTTCACGATTTGAATATTGATATTGATTTGAATTACTATACGAGAGTATAATAAATTTTGGTTAATTAAAAGGCTTTATAATAACGTGGATGTATGAATTACTACTAAGTCTTTTTCGTCCTTAAACTTTTGCTAGAGCTTGCTATATTTACTTATAAAAAAGAAAAATGCGTAAAAGAAAAGCTTAACTGAGCTCTCTGAGCATCGATGAAAAATCATACCAGTTTTACGACGGTATAAATTAAATCTCGGTCAATTTATTTTAATTAACGTTTTAGTATCATTACGATCGATATAATTAAACAACTTTACACGCAAGGACTACGAATAGCGCTAAAACTTTTTTGAACTACATAATGTTTCTTCTACAGGCATAGAAATTTAACGTGGTTAAAATATTTTAAATTATGTTAAATGAAGGTTGTTTTCGAAAAAAAAATTCAAAATACCAACACTTGAGGAACGAAACGGACGTTGATGTACTTGACGTTGGTAGTGATACAAGAATGCTAGATTTGTGTTTTATTTAGCGTTCTCGGAAGTGAAATTTAAAATTGCTAGAAATTACACCTTTTAAATTTAGACGCAACAACTTCAAGAAGGATGCTTTTAATCAAATAATGAACATTGTTTCCTTGCTATGTGGATCTATTTAATGATCTTATTTTAATATTGCATTGCGTTGCGATTCTCAAAATTGTTCGAAATACACGACAAAATCATAATTCGTAACATAGATAATTATGCTAATATGAAACATACAGGATGGTTCTATAAACCCCCTTCCGCCTTTTACTGGCGAACCGTTGATTGTAGTGGCAAACTTCCAATGAGAAAAAGTATTCAAATAAGGGGCGAGGTAGCCCAGGTCGATAAGTTAGTCGCCTAAAGTACCAAAGGATGTTTAGAGGTGTCGCGAGTTCGATACCTGGTTCATCCTTGTCAGAAAAACTTTCTAAAAAATAGTTTTTTATTCAAAAATTATTCCACGAATATTAATATGGTGTCCCGTGAAAACTACAAGAATTCTGCTGGAAAAATCTCAATTCGGGATAAACTAAAAATTCTAAAGAACCATACTACAGTCGACGCTCGCTATAACGACACCACGTTATAGCGATAATTCCATTACAACAACTGGTAGGATAAGTCCCGAATGTTTCCATAGAACAACTATATACGTTTTATTTCGATGTAACGACCCTCTCAGTATAACGCACATTTTCAACGGGACGAATGGGGGTCGGTATATCGAAAGTCGTCTGTATTTCGACCTAGAATATCTGAAATGAAACGCGAAACAATGTGGCGCCTATTCGGCTCGCGTAAAAGAGGTTTTATTGGAGACCTCAGAAACTTCGGTGCATGCATATCACATTGTTTGCATGAAAAGGTGCTCAAAATGTCCATCACGTATATCGAGGAATGCTCGTGTTATGAACCTAATGTCAACGGGGTTGTGAAAAGTCGACGTGATTTGAAGCGAACTAAGTCTATTTATGTAGCAATGTAAGTGAAGTTCGATACACCAATTCTTTCGTATTGTCATATAAAAAGCAATCCAGTGAAGTCATGTCAGTCGTAAGTAGATACGTGGCCACTTAATCGGATACCCATGTCCAATCCATGGAACGTCATTAAATTTTGTTTTATGTTTCACTCGAAATCTACTCGTTTTGTGAATATTATGTGGTGTAGTCTTTATGACTTTGAAATCTTGAATGGTGGAACGATGGTCCTCGCTGAGTGTATCATCAACATAATAATGAAAACCTTATGTAAGCGCCAGTAACAGGAAAATTCAGAAATGAGCTGTTAATTTGTGCACAATGCATTTTATAAGACCGATTTGCATATTTCCAGTGATTTGCTTTTGTACAGCACCCTATATCGTCAAAAATTTGGACCATTTTTTTTATTTGAAAAAATATCCCCTCCGTGAGAATAACTTTGTCGCAAAGTGCATTCAAATATACAAATTCCTTTAATTTTTATGAGTTTTTAAACAATCCACGAATTTATGGGACACCCTATATTATTCTGAGGAATTCATGTTTATCAAACTGCAGATATTTACGTGTTTCATAGTATTTGAATAATTGTCTCTCATCTTCCTCTCACAGGTAAGCACGTGGACAACCATCAACGCAGGAAAAAGTGCCAACAAAAGCCTGAATTACACACATTACGTATCCAGTGCCTACCTCATCTTTGACGGTAGCAATCCGGCTGTTGAGGAGTGAAAAATAACCGGGAATAACTGCCTCCAAAATGGATGTGATTATCTACCGATATAGGATGTCCATCGATGAGGATGATGTTTTACATCCTTCTCAAGTTATCGGAGATGATCATCACGTCTATAATCCTATAAGCAGATGCAGAAGAAATATCCAATTTTGTAGAAACAAACAGGTTTATGGAGAAAATTATCCTCTGCACGAGACGTTCAACGTCTTTGATGGCGAGAGTAATTTTGTTATTTCATACAAAGAGGTGTTAGAGCGTTTGCTAGCTTTTACCGTGCCCAGGGTTTGTGAATCAAATGACGCTGCGTTGTCATACTATGAGATTAAAAACAGCTATGCCCGTTACTCCTATAACGACGAAACTAATGTGTACGAACGAGACATGGTCCTTCAAGAAATTTACTATCAAAACGGAAATGGCCAGCATATCTCTAACCAAGAGGTTGTCACCAAATTACGAGAAGGGGTAACGAAGCTACTGGAAAAACGTAGTGTCCAGTTTTGGAGACGCAAATGGCTTAGAACGAAACGTTGGTTTATATTGGAAACACCCTTGGCTGCAGAAGGTGCTGGTGATCCTGACTTGGGGTCTGGATCCAGAAATGGAAATGCCGTTGCAAACACTCCCGTTGAAAACGGAACGGATATGAAGCCTCGTGTTTCTAACACGACTGCAACTGAAGAAACGATAGAGTCAGTAAAGCATGTGAGTTATGCTGAAAAAGTTAGAGAAGGACTTGTTCCTAATCCAAAAGTTGGCACCGGTGCTGGTAATGATGCCCGAGGATCTTCTCAAACTACATCAACGAGGAAAGAGAGAAGCTCGCAAGCTTTGAAATCTACAGGAAAACAACCCGTTTCGAAATCAAGTAAGAAATCTGGAAACCGAAAGTCAACTGCTGCGGATACCAATGTTCCATTACGTAGGCAACGCCCATCTCGAGCTAGACGCCCTCCTAGGTTCACTAAAAAAAAAACTGAAAAGAACTAATGCAAGTATTTGTGTGTGGTATTGCAGTATTATCTATTCAAGATATTGTTTTGTTTGATGAGTATGTATTGTACGCTTTTTCCATGACGTTTTTTGGCAAAAATATGGTTTTGGTTTTCAAACTTTCGTTTAACTACACCACCTAAAATTCTATGCTACATTCCGTTCGTTTTTGTAAGAATTAACATCTTCGCAAGATTCGGGTCACAAGTAAATTTGATGTGATTCAGAAACTGATTTGACAATTTTTTGTTTCAAAAAGAGCTTGAAACATTTTACACACTTCTTGAATGCTTTTGTTTAAATGATATTACCATTCTGTAAACGGTATTCTGCATGTAATGCCGATGTCAACAAAAATATAATTTACGATGTATTATGATGTCTTGAATTTTGGAATTAAAGCTTTCGTTAATATTCATGTATTTGGAGCTTATACATTTGTTTCTCGCACCATCATTATTATTTATATTAAGAGTTCTTTATTATTTCTTTAAGAGTAATTAAAGCAATGTAGTAACAGAATTTTTACGTCAACATTTATTCTAAATGATTGTTCAGCTTCCGTCAGTAGTTTAACTTAGAAAAAAAATTCGTATTTTTTCTTGATGATATAGATGTAAAATCCTATTTTTTTTTCTTTAACCATCTTAGGAAAAGAAGTTTTAACCTGATGAAGGTGCCTTTCTGAACCATTTAGAGCATATGAAAAAAAAAATGTTTGAATAGCTGAATACACAGTGAAAAAGTTTTGGTTCGAATGATTTTTTTTGGATTGTTAGCTAATGGAAAAATGCATGCTTTATAAAGGAGAAGAGGTTTATATAAGCAAAGAATACGAGTGTTTTCAAATATCAAAAACCTAATAGAAATTTCTCAGGTGTTATCTGATTAATATGATTCATTCCGATGCCTTAAATATCAACATTCATGAATATTTTTTTAAATTTTCATCTAAAACTTTTCGTACACTAAATACCACGTAATATACATATGATGCTATTAGTTAAAATTGATTAGTTAGTAACTGATATAAAATGTTTGCAATTATTAAATCACAAGTTAAAACACAAATATGTTGAGTTTATTGATCTTTTGTAATTTAAGTCACTCGAATGCAGGTATATATAACTATATTGATTAAAACAAGTTTTAATATTATGCGCAAAATACTCTTTCCAAGACATTACCAGAGCTAAGGATTCGTATCCTTCAACAACTCACCACCACATACAATAGCATCGCAACATTCATTTGAATGAAAAAACTGTCTAGTTTAATTTAGACTTCCATACTGCTGCCAATGGTGAATTACAAAGAAGGCAAAATACCTTTGTTTTTGAGTCAAGAGTACAAAGAAAGTAGCAGATGGTGGCCAAGAGTGGTAGGAATACTTTATTAGAACTTTTATTTTGTTTTTGTACAGAAGAATATATGATATTTTCATAAGTCTTAGTGCCTCTAAATAATTGATTTGTTATGTGAATTTACTTGAAACAATATAGTTATAAAGGATAAGAGAGAACCAAAATTGTGTACACATTTTTGAAGCAGTGAATCCGTTCGAAACCAGTGTAGTAGAACACTTTTAGATGGCCTTTCGCATGCTCTAATAATTGGTTAACTTCAAGAAGAACAGTCAAATACTCAGAATCACAGTGTTACAACATTATTTTGCATGCGTAAAATACAAGGTGTTTCAAAAAAAATCATCTGGTATTAAAAAATCATAACTATTCAGCTTTTAATCCGTTTTGATAGAATAATACATAAGTAGAAAGAGGGAATCTCGAGTTTCACACTGTTTTCGACAGGTGGCACTAACGTTCTTCCTTCGGCCGCCACTTCAGTGTTTGTCAAGATGGCGACTGCAGAAGAGAAATCGTTTTGTGTTCTAAGCTTCGCGAAGTGTGAGTTCGTAACAACTGTTCATCGTGCTTTTCGTCGACAATACCCTGGTGTTGAACTTCCTACCGCTCAGAGTATTAGGAGATGGTATGATTCGCGAAGTGTGAGTCCGTAATGTGATGATACGGGTTATCTGTGTAAAGGGAAATCCAATGGGGTTGTCTCCGCATATCAGACGAAAATGTGGAGCGCATCCGACAGAGTTTCGCACGTAGTCCACTGAAATCCACTCGCAGTGGATGCAAACATGCTCGCAAAAGTTTGGGACGAATTTGACTACCGTATAGGCATATGCCGTGCATCCCAAGGTGAACATATTGAGCACCTTTAATTTGGTTTGTAAAAAACTTTATGATTAGCCATGTAATATAAAATTAATCTTAAGTGTCTATGTGTTCAACATTTTTCGTAATATACGCATTTCAAATCGGGTGATTCTTTTTGAAACACATTGTATATTAAAAACAACTGGAACATGTTGTAGACGTCGATCACTCAAAACAAAAAACAGGTAACAAGAAATGATGCACAGTGTGATTACTTAATTCCCCTTGCCGCGCATTTTACTGGCGAACCGTTGATCCTAAAGAAACACTTTCAATTCGAAAAATTATCCGAATAACGTGAAACTCAGATACGTCAATCATGTTGCAAGAGGTTGTAAAGTTATCAAAATAAAAAAATTAAATTTTTAATATGGACACCCTGTCCTCAGAAACCCAATTAGAACGTTGTTGTTCTGTTTCTCTCGAGGCCAACAAAACAGCTTCTACGTTTATAAGTGAAGTATTCATTGAGAAATTTGATTTCAAAAATCGAAGGGAAGTTGGGAAAGAACAGCAAAAACTGACGGACAACGCTTCTTTCCCAACTTTCCCCCAATTTTTGAATTCTTATATTTCTGCGAATATTGCACTTGAAAACGTGGAATTTCTTTTGTTGGACTCAGGAGGGACAGCACAACAACAGCTTTTTAATTGGGTTTTTGAGGACACGGTGTCCGTATAAAAAGGGATTTTTTTATATTTTAATAACTGTACAACCCCTTGCAACATGAATGACGTATCTGAGTTCTACACGCTATTTGGATAATTTTTCTATCTGGATGTATGCCTCTAGTATCAATGGTTCTCCAGTAAAATGCGGCAAGAGGAATTAAGTAATCGCCCTGTATATTGTCCTAAACAAGAAAGCAGATTGACATCTGGATGAATTAAAAAACTGCTCAATCTGCTGATAGTTAAGAGCCTTATAAAATCATTCTTCACTGCAGCCAAACGTATATATGGAAGTAGACTATTCTTACAACGACTAGAGCGTTGCATGTCGTTGAAGTTGGAGACACCGACTACAATTATGTAAGTCACAGAAACTTTGCCATGCAACTCTTGGGTAACACACTCGCTCCTGATGAGACTTCATTCAGAGTAATGGATGATTCGTGACGTTAGCAGATCTAAAAAAACGCCATACTATTGCAAACATTGCGGAAAGAGATCAATACGGAAGAGGAGACAGATGTTATCGTCTGGAGAAGCATCATAGTGAATTGTTATGCTTTACTAAGGGGAGTTTCATGACGGCAAACTGCTTTTGCAATGATGTTAACCTTTCCCATGTGCGTCTGCTTCAAGATGGCATCCCTCTCACATTCGTGCTTATGGACGATAATGCCAAAACTAATTATAAGTATGCTGTAAATGAGCTGTTGAGAATCTAAGCTAGCTCGCATGTATTGGGCTAGTGTACTCTCCTGACCTAAAATTCTGCAGGGGAACGTTTTACAAAACACATCCACTAAAAATATATTTCTCTGAGAAATAGCATTATTTGGAGAAAAGACCGCAACCGGGGGGGGGGGGAGCAGGCAGGTCTGTAAGATATAGCTAAATAAAGGAGTGGACAATTTTGTCCTAAGAGCTTATCGACAGCATCGCAAAGCAGTCATTATTATTAATGAACATCATACATACTAAAAATCATCCACTCTGCTGTGTTTCCCAACATCTTTGACGAAAATGCTCCCCATGTTATACTGTGCATTGTTGCATACTGTGCACTGTGTAACAAGCGCGCTTGCATCGCGCGAACCCGAGTTCGAACCTCACCGATGCCACAGTGGTGGTCGGCTGAAGTTGGTTTTCTGTGATTCCCAACTTCGACGCCTGAATGCGAGCCGATCTCCCAGTTTTAAAGTCTAACCATAGATAGCAGCAGGCCTACAACGCTACAAATATTCAATCGTTACACAGAAACGAACTTCACATTAGGTTCATAACACGGACACGCACATTCCAACATGTGCCAATTCGTTAGAAGTTCCGCAGAAGAATACGGACGAAATCCATGTATTGTTTAGTAGCAGTAGTAGCAGCAAGCGCGTTTGATTTAGTTCACTCTTTTCACAGCATTAAATTCAATTGACAGCATGGGCGGAGATAACGGGGGCGGGGGGGGTGGCAATTCCCCCCCCCCCCAGCATCAATGACGGAGCCAACTGATCAATGTTATAGCATATGTAAGAGAAAAAATTGGCATCATTATCATCTGACCCCCCCTCCCAGCCTTTACATAATAATCTTCGTGCCCCCCCCCCCCAGTCATTCAAGTCTATCCCCGCCTATGATTGACAGACATAGTTGAAGTATGGTGGATTTATTAACCCCGTGCTCTCTCGTACCTTATAACGCCTCCCCACAATAAGGAAGGCCCCTGAATGTTTGTCTCTTTTCGATTTCTGTATAGTTTTTGAGTTCTGCTGAGCAGCCGGATGTGCACATGATCCTTCCTATTATCGTAGGGGGCGTTGTAACAATGAAATACCGTTGCTTCCTGATGCACCTCACCATAGGTCCGCAAAAAATTAAAACTCGTCAAAGAAATATCTTGTTTTCGATCATTCGATTGATGAGTGTCGAAATGAAATCATTAATAGAATATTCGAAAAAATATTTCTACGTCTTGAAAGCGAAATGCAAGTCTATAATTACGTGCCTCATAGTGATAACATAACGTAATTTGACGAAGGAAATTTTGTTAAAATATAATACCTGTACCTAAAAATACTATAAGGCCGGGATTACACTATAAAATTTTGATAAAATCCCTTTTATAAAACTTGAAATATCCAACCAATGAAGCTCATAGATTACATTTGTGCAAATGCAACCGATAATGTTATTGGCGGAATTTTTCAAATTTTGAAAAAAGCTCTTTTAAAGGGATTATAGTGTAATCCCGGCCTAAGAAAAAAAATTAAAAATCTTCGTGTGTTCAATCACTAAAGCTCAATAATTGAAACATTTTTTCAATTTTGCTTTAAACATGCTTCAGATAAAAGTACAGTACAAATATTTTTGTGGTTTTATTTTATGTAAGGAGACACATTTACAAGTTAACATTATTTTTTTATGAATATTTAAAAAACTAGTTTGCCCACATTTTCAATCAAAATTTACTAAAAATTTAATTTTTTGAAGCAAACAGAAATTATTTTCTGTTTTTTTTTGCCATTGAATATAACAGTTGAAATGAATCAATTAAAAGTTTTTTTTTTATAGTGTTACATATTAACAAGTAACATATGTTTAAAAATACATGTTCCGTTTGTAAAACATTGGCATTTCAGTAATTTCGGTTTCTAGGAGGCCGAGAAACAACAAAATAACGGCTGAAGTGTGGTAATATATTTTTCATTCTTAAGAGGTCGGAAAAACCATATAAAAGGGAATTTATTTTCCCTTAAACATATAAAATTCCATTTCTTTTGGTGCAAAAGATTGGTCTTCTGCAGTCAAAGGGAAACATAAATTAGATTATGTTCTTTTAATAGTAGAATAATTTACTTTGATTCTTAATAATTTGTTTAAGCTTCTTCCATTAGGTCTTATTCAACGCAAATGACTGTTATTATCGGGGTTGGAGAAAAAACACTCAAACCTATAAGATAGAGATTAAAGGCAAAAAAGATGTTTTTTTAAAATATATTTCATAACAATTTCATTCTAATAATTTATTTAGGTATTTCGTAGTTTGCTTCCAAAAGTAGGAAAAATGCTGATCAGATTAAAAATGAGTTGCCCCAAGGGAAGTATTTTGTTGCTTCTTTCCGCCATCTTGGAAAACAAATTCCAGGAAATTAAACCATATTCGTTGAGAAAACATTTTCGTCTCTCTAATGAACATGAAGTAACGTGTTTTTTTCCCCTGAAATACTTGTTAAGATAGTCTTATTTGAAATTTTTTTAGAGAATCGTCTATTTTAAATTGTTTGATCATGCAATACGATGCATTTGCTGTGATATTTCTGTTGAATCGTACTGGTATGTAAGTCATGTTATTATTTATCAAATTGCATTTCATTAGTTGTTCAACGTGTGATTTCTCCAGTTCTATAGCTTTCACATGCACTAAAAAATGTACAGCCAATTCGAGATAAGTCGATACACTCGGCTCCAGAACTTTTTCCGTAGTTTAGTGTTAAAATTTTTCCTAAACTCGAAGTTTTCTTTCTTTAAGTCGAAGTTTTCGGGAATGAGAGAATTTTGAAAAGTAGCATTCAGCAATATAGAGTTTAACATTCAGCAATAGAGCTTAGCATTTAGCAATAGAATTTACACTTTAGCAATTGAATTTACACTTTAGCAATTGAATTTACACTTTAGCAATTGAATTTACACTTTAGCAATTGAATTTACACTTTAGCAATTGAATTTACACTTTAGCAATTGAATTTACACTTTAGCAATAGAATTTACAATTTAGCAATAGAATTTAGCAGAGACAGTCAAAAATCACTGCATTTTTTGACGGAAAATAATCTTGTATCCACTTAATTTATAATTCGTTTCATTTATAAGAGTATAATGTATGCGTCCGTTTTCATAATACAGTATGACGTCTAGTTTATTTCGAAATATTTACATTCAATAAAAAAATATGATTAAATTAGAATAACTTATATTTTCGAATTTTCAAATCTCTAGTAGTTTGACATGTTTTACTAATGCAATATTCGTAAAATAGTGCTGTTATTTTAATAAGTCTTTCTTTTTCCCACTTTGAAATCAGAATTTCCGATAAGTCGAACCAGCGATAACTCGAAGTTTTTGTCGGCCGCTGCACATTCGATTTACCGAGGTTCGACCGTATATTATATCTGAAATGTTCTCATACATTTTTTATATGCACAGTCGAATCACACTATTCTGATCACCTCTAGATTTACTGATACGTCTGGAATTCACTTAAAACTGTTATGATTATGGATGAATCCTTGCCGATCACGTGCGTCAATGAATAACAAGTGTCTTTCCTGTAGCGTTTGGGATCCTCCAGAACTTTAATGCAACATGTCATATTTCGGTAATCTGAAAATTGTTGGAGGATCATGATCAAAACTTTCCAGTGCTTTCCTGATCTCCAAATTCCTCAGACATGAATTCAATCAAGCATAATATGATATTTAAATATTATTTAAAATCAATGCAAATATTATTTCATTGAATATATATACATCATGTCCACTATACATCTTTCAAGCAGTTATCGGATGGATAACCGATTATCTCTAAATAACCGAGACAATTTTCCAATATCTTATTCCATTTTCAGACCATCTAACTGCTGCCGGACAGCATAAGACTATTATTCTGGACATTGGCTGGTGGTCACACCAATGTGACTCAATTGTGTATGTATTTTGTATGTTTAGGTCATGCATACCACCATAATAAAATGGCTTCTAGAAAATAAATATGAAATTTTTTAGGGACTTCAAATTTTTAAATTTCAAGTTTCATCAAGTGATTTCAGTTGGAATTTTCAAATAAAGGCCAAAAAATTAGGATGATTAGTTTACAAAGCCACAACAGACAAAATGCACAACGAGGCGGCTGAAAAGACGCCCATAAAACTATGGATATATACATTTCGAACATACACACACACAACAGTAAGTACATTTCGAATAGCTACGATACTTTTTCTAATTAGACGTATGCCTCTAGAATCAACGGTTCGTCAGTAATTTGCGGCAAGGGAAATTATGGAATCACCCTTTAATTGGCATCATTCCCAAAGAGGAATGGGCTATGAAAACTAAAACTTTTAGTGATTTCACCAGGGCAGAAAGGGCTAAGTGATCTTCTCCTGTTATGATTAAAATTTCTCAACGAAATATCGTAGAATAATGGTTTTGATATCACCATTTGCATTTATATCGACAGAAACTGATCAATACGTAACAATTCGGTAGAAAATCTTTGTTTCCTTAAACTTAAGAAAATTGCTAAACCATAATACGCTACGAATGGACAACGTTGTGATCCCAGCGAAAAAAAAAAAATCAGCTCCTCCACCATATGACGGTCAATTTGACATTGTTAGTGCACTAATTTTTCCTCGTTCCTTCTTCCTCGATAAATAATTAGATAAACCTCCACCAAAGAACGCAGATGTGCCACTCCTCTCAAGTCGAGCTATTCGTTGATTAGATGCTTAGCTGAACATGTCTCTTCTTTTAGATCCGGAACCAGATACTGCGAAACATACTAAATCTATCTTCAAAGATAAGATAGTATTTTTACGAGAAAAAAAAAATATTAAAAACAACATAAACAATACAAAAATATTCGAAACTTTCTGGATCAAAACACAATTTATTAGTTGTAACTAGCAGTCAATAGAAATAACTTATGGACAACTATACTCTTTGACAATTTCTTCTTTCCACCAGAACAGTGAGATTTTGTGCCATAAACTTATGAGGGACAATGTTGGAGGTCAGTGACAGGAGATAAACATATTTCGAGGGAGCATGGTCATTGAAGCAAATTCAAAAATTTCTCGTGTCAACAAAACGTGCTAAGTCAACAAATTTCGCAGTCTCGGTAGGGTATGACAGACCCTAGAGCAAAGTTTTTTAACAGCTGCTCTATAATTTCACGCCTAATCCCTGCTTACATCATTACTTTCCGATCATAACTTTCAAATTATTGAACGTATCACTGTTGGCGATACGCTCTCTGGCATCGCTCTACCATTTGATGGCCATAATCGCTCTTCACGATGGATAAAATCGATTTCATATGAGAGCAGCATCATTGACCGTTCTTATGGAACCAGCGATGATGTTGCATATCGTTGCATCAGGGTCCGTCACGGCAGAGACATCTTCCTCAAAGATTTTTCTGGTTGTTGTTCATCTTTTCCGTGGAATAAGGGGTCTAAATGTTCTGTATATGAACATTGGGCAACAAATCGCCCAGACAGAACAGATGCCATATGACATCGCCTGCATATTTTTCTAATCTCAATTTCATGAAACATGCCAATGATGCTCTCGGTTAAGGTATAACTCCCAGGAAAATGCTCTCACCTGCACAAACCATTAACCATTCTAGGATTTACTTGACCTGCAAGAATGATCGAAAAGTTTGTCGCAGACGCTTTCAAAGATAGAACTAAATTACCTTTTGGGTGCGAATTAGTATATTGTGCATCTAATTAGTATATTGCTTTTGAAGAGTCATGCGCATGATAAACAGACACAGAACGTGTGCCGGAGTTTGAAGAGGCTGACTCTCTACTGACATTGCGAAATCTATCGTCATTCACGAGAAAATTTTCATTTTTTGCGTTCATGTGTTTGCCGTTTTTCCCAGATTTAATCTAGACCCCCCTTCAATTGCATGCAGACCCCCCAGATTCTCTGATGCAAATTATATACCGTAAACTGGGGTAACTTTAGTATAAGAATTGCGCATTTTGAATATGGTATCCGTTCTGTGAGTGTTAACAACATGATTTCTGGGGGGAAAATATAGCTACAACCCTCAGCTGGCTAACCATGCCCAGTTATTCAAAGTTATTTATAAAATAAATAGGGAGAGACATAATTCTGTTGTCCTAAAGTTACCCCGGCTGATTGTCACCCCAAAACTAGCGTGTAAAAATTCTACAGGACGAGTTTAATAATGAAAAATTGGTCTTTTTTTTTTAGTTTCTTTCTTAAAAAACATTTTTTAAGTTTTTTTCCCAGTTAAGTTCTTTTAATTCATTTAAAGTTTACGAAAAATTAGGAATTTTATTTTTATATACAGCTTTCAGCAATTAAGTAAAAAAAAATTAAATGAACCTGAATAAAAAGCTACTTTTCTTTTTTTCTAAAATACAGGTGATGGGAAGTTGTAAAAGATTGAAAATTCTTCACTTAAATTAACAACGTTGTATTGAAACGCAAAAATAGGTGAAAATTTGCACCAATTTTTAATAATTAAGATTAAATGACACCTATTTCTTCATGTTGACTTAGAAATAAATAATTTTAAATTTTTTTCGGTACAGGAATTTCTTTTATCAAATTCGTAGCAACATATCAAAGTTTGTCCTCTTCGTTTGCCCACATCCAATATTTTTCTGCCATCTGCATAAAATTAACCTCGGATTCAAAGGTCAGAACGAACGAGAGAAAAATTGCTCTAAAATTACCAAAATTTGGACAGATATGTCCTAATGTTACCCCGTCAGACGTAAAATGTTTACATTCGTTACGTAAAAGATAACCTAACTAACATACAGAAACAATTTAAACATCAAGTTAATAATTATAAATTTATGATTTGAATAATTTACTTACTTTTTGTTTTCACTTGACATACGATTTTGACTAATCAAAGTTTTAAGAGATTTCGCAAAGTTATGATTATAATGAAAATTTATGATATAAATGACTAAATATATCAGTTGATAATTTTTGTCGCACCACGGTGATTTTCTGCACACGAGGGCTAATTAGTCCAGGACCTACAATTTATTGCCGATTCCGCATGGCAGCCTTATTTATACTAACCGAGAGGTTTGTGCGCTAACCCCTCGATGTGGGACTCCCTGCGGTAGCAATCTTTTCCTGTGGTCATGTCCTACCGCGCCCCAATCACTAAATAGAAGAAACAAGGTGCTAACAATCAGAAGCATCACTTAGAATATTTAAGCACTTTAAGATACATTTTGCTAATTGTTGTGAACAATAAGATCAAGAACGGGATGATAACACAAAAACTCAGCCCCCTGTATAATTTCAAATATAAAAAAAATGCTTGTCCTTAAGTTATCCCGGTTTACGGTATGCCTCAACCCCTCGAATAGCGTCCACCGTGAGATATAGCAAGAGATCTTGCCACATCCATATCAATTGCGCAACACATACAAGCAGCGTGCTTTCTGACAGCGGCACCCACAAAATCAATCAGTCAAGTTTATTGTTTTGGCCGCTGGCCTTTCACGCTTTAAGATTAAGGACACAATATTGTGTCGAAACACTTGTGGAATAAACTCAAACAAGCTCTCTGTTTTCTTCCCTCTCTTCTAATGATCGCGAGGCTTTGTTGTAACCTTACGAAGTTGTTCTTATTACCTTCCTTTTATTTCTATACAATTATTAATGATTTTTTCTCCACATACGAAGTATCCTTCTACTATATACATGTAAGAGCAACAGAGAACAGGCAGGTTGAGGGTGAATAGAGAAATCTACTTCGTATACCTAGTCTCTCTATTTTATCTCCATACTCTCTCTCTCTTAGCTATACTTATCTATTACACTGTTTTCCTTTCATTTGTTTTTTTTTCTTCCACTTTTTTTTCCTTCATTTCTTTCCTTTTTTCGAACGTGCGGTTAAGTTAGAACCAGGTTACCATATTTATCGTCCATTCGTCAAATAGAGATGATCTGAATCTCTAGCAATAACTTTTAAGCGAAGGGGTTAACAAAATGCCACCGCTGGCACCCACAAAATGACAACAGCAACAAGTAATCTCAGATGGTAACAAGTACGTGAAATTATCATCTTAAATAACGACAATTTCATTAAGCTTTCCCACCAAAAGACGATAAATTATAAAGTAAAATTTTAGCATCAAAAAGTAAAAAAATAAACAACAATATTCTCCCTTTAATGAACACCTAATTTAAACAATTAAACAAAAACTATATTATCGTTTCAAAAACGTTACTGAGACTTTTCAACACACTTTTGTAATCCATCCATTCATGATACAATAAAACGATTCTCGTTTCAAAAATTTACAAGTTGTTGGAAAACTTCCATCAATCATTAAATAAAATAATATTAATAATCATGTAATTTAAAAATATTACATCATTAATTCAACACATTTCTATCATCATTCAATTTTTTTTCGTCTTTCCTGTCACTTTTTTTTACAATTAAAATTCCAGTACTAAATTATATTTGAAAATTGCATCGTCGACTTTATGAAGTGCATATATCTTCCGTTAATTGAGAATTTTCTGTTCGAATTTATGAAGAAATAATTTATTTGATTAAAATGAAAATCACAGTCTCTATTGCTTTACGTTTTTTGTTCCTTTGATTGTTTGTCTTCGAGAAAAGATCCCATCCAAGTCCATTATTTTATTTGACTAATTAAATTTAAGTGGAGAGATAATTGATTGGAATTCCACGAAATTTTTTCTATCATGTCTAACCATGAGTATTCAGCCTTAACTGATGCGAAGACTTCAAAACAAAGAGCTTTTAATCTGATATTCTTCCATCCTTTCTCAATGGAAGAAAGACATGAAAAAAATATTCACTTCTTTTTTTTTACCTAGAATTAAAAAAAAACGAATTTGGTTGTTACAGAACTTTTTCTTCCAGTATTCAAGAGTATTTTTTATTGAAAGAAAATACTGAGATTTCGTTTTTCAATCTGAGCCTCTCTGTATTGCTTTTGAAAAACGTTGCTTCTTCTTTGATATTTTTTGCGTTGAAAGATCATATTTTTACATTTATAAATTATATTTATACGTTATTTGATGTGCGGTTTGAAAAACCATGAAAGAGCTATGTGTAAGGAAAATCTATTTGTTTTGAAGATTGGAGGAGAGTTTATAGTTTCAAAAGTGAAAACTTCCACTTTTTTCGAAATGACCTTTTCAAGTGAAACAAAATGGCCAAAAAACTCGAAAACTCTTAAATTTAATTCTAATTGACCTTTTCAAGTGTTTCTGAATCTTTAAGATGAGCTCTGTCGGATTACGCAACAGTGTTTATTTACGCGGGGATATTTTTGGTCGAAATTATAATGTAAAGTGGGTCGTTTCTACTAACAGGGCACATATTCACCTTGTTCGTTCACTTCGGTATTTTTCATTCAAAAGGGAACATAACAAAGCGGTTGCCCTACTGATGTTAAGGGATTTGGAACAGCTTCGATATACGGTCCACCTTGGCGATTTTTTGCTGACTTTTTTTTTCGGCATCAAAACATCTGTTCCAGGGATTTTTTACAAAACCGCAAATTTTTCAAAGTCGCATTCCACAGTAGAACCTCTCGATAACGGATATTCACAGGACCGAAAATTTTGTCCGTTAATGGACAGTAAAATACATTGAATCCCGTCGACGTGATTCAAAAAAAGTGTCCATTGGTGGATTTGTCCGCTAACGGGAGTGCCCTCAGTAGAATGATCGTGTTTTTTATGTTATTCACGAGAGAGAAGTAAGGGTACCTTACTTGGGGCCAGTGCCGTCTTAAGGCATGGGTCTACCCGGACACGGCCCGGGGGGCCTCAAGCGAAGAGGGGCCTCACACAAAAATGAGGTCTGGTTGAAATTTCGAGAATTTGGTTGGCCCGGGAGCCCATGATACTCTTAAGCCGCTGTGGTGGTCGAGTGGTTATAGTGACGGACTCGCGATGCGAGGATCCGG
Source organism: Pholcus phalangioides (assembly GCF_987345545.1). NCBI lineage: Eukaryota > Metazoa > Arthropoda > Arachnida > Araneae > Pholcidae > Pholcus > Pholcus phalangioides. Next base: position 11,592,572 of record NW_028301625.1, on the reverse strand, counting down.
GTTCGAACCCCACAGTGGTGGTCGGCTGAAGTTGGTTTTCTGTGGTTCCCAACTTCAAGGCGCAAATGCGAGCCGATCTCCCCGCTAAAAAGTCTCGCCACAGAGAGCAACAGTCCTACAACGAAAAATCATTCAATCATAACACTTCACTCATAGTTTGAAAAACTGGTGGCAGATGGCAGCACTACACATAACAAGCATTACAGAGAAACAAAAAACTCCATGCCAGGTTTCACTACACGTACACGCACATTCCCGCATGTATCGATTCGTTGGGGGTTCCACGGGGGGTTGTGGGCGGGGTGCATGTGTGGTGTAGCAGTAGTAGGTAGGGCTCGTAGGTTGGGTAAAAAAGGGCTCGGGGATCCATGATGTTCTTAAGTCAGCCACCTCGTTGGGCAATTTGCCTGTTGTGGTGTTGTATTTGTATTTGTATTTGTAAAACGGCCCTGCTTGGGGCTAGGTTAAATCTTCTGGAATCAACGGGTGGCGTAGAAATTTACGATTTTTGAGACTAAACTACCTCCAATTTAGATCAAAAGGTAACATTTCCATTAATTTTTTTTTTCAAAACGAAACACTTCCGAAATTTGAATGTACATGACTGCCTTGAATGCTCAACAAAAATGTGATATTGAAATATCCTTATACTATTCCTATACGCTACCCGTTGGGCTATTTTCTACTTTTGTGAAGCAAACGTATTCCGGAGGAAAAAAAAGTTTCTACATCTACTGTAAATTTAGCAAAAGTGGAAATGTTTCCTTTTGAAAAAAAGCTCCTCAATTATTGTATCCACAGTCAAATTAATTTTGTATATGTTACGGTAAATGTGATAAACCCGGTTATATTATGCATAATCGCCGACCATTTTGGTAAGTTTGATAATTTTGATCACTTTTACCGGTGGTTATGCATAACACCCAAGCGTCGTTGGTAAACATGATAAATCCTACTAAATTCATCACATTTGCTGGCTATTAAGCATAATCGTCATTTCGTGTTGGTTAATATGATGAATCGGCCCATTGCCATGATTTTATATGATTTATTATTTAGACCTACTTGTGTGAGTTCATTATATTATTTATTGTTATTATTTTTTACTATATTTTTTCATCTGTCAAATTCACTAATGACGAAACATATTATGAAAAACCAGCGGTAAAACTGATAAATTTATAAAACTTACCGAGACGATTGGTGAGTATGAGTGAATGCATAATAACCGATTTATCACACCAATTTACCGCAACATACCGTATTTTAACGTGTATAAGGAACCCTATGATTTTTTGGGCTTAAAATTTGGAAAAAAGTTGAAAAGACATATCTATAATATTATTCATGTAGAAACTACTCCCATTTTTGGGACCCAATTTTTTTTTCAAAAAGGGGTTCCTTATACACGTTAAGATACAGTATATACAAGATGCATAGCAAACACGGCGTATGACATTTTACTGGTGAACCATCGATTCTAGAAGCATACTTCCTGTTAGAAAAAGTATCCAAATAACGTGTAGCACTCAGATATGTCATTCATATTGAGAGAGGATGTATCGTTAAAAAAAATAAACTTTTTATGTATTTCCCGTGTGCCCAAAATCCCAATTACAATGTTGTTGCCCTGTCTCTCCTGATGCCAACAAAAGAAAATTATACGTTTCTAAGTGAAACGTTCATTGACATATTTGAATTCGAAAAACGGAGGAAAGTCGAAAAAAAACTGCGTTAAATGCGGGTAAAACCGTTTTTCCACATTTAGAGCAGGGTTTTCCCAACTTTCTTCCGTTTTTCGAATTTGAATATCTCAGTGAATATTGCACTTAGAAGAATAGAATTTTTGTTGGCAGAAGGAGAGAAAGAGCAATAACTTTCCAATTGGGTTTGGGGCGTACAGGGACTGTATAAAAAGTTAATTTTTTTATTTTAGTAACTATACATCCCTTGAAACACGAATGACATATATACTACACGTTATTTGGATACTTTTTGTGATTGGAAGTGTTCCTCTAGAATCGACGTTTCGCCAGTAAAATGTCATATATACTCCCTGTTTCTTAGCACCCTATATATTATTTCGATCAGTATAATCATCGTGAAATCTAATAACAGTATAATGTAATTTTTACAGACCAAGCAAAACCGTTGCTGTAGAGAGAAAGAGGCCACCGTGTTGTATCGAGAGACATCATCATCACGAACCCCGAACATCTTCTATTCCAAACTGAAGCATCGAATTCGTAAATTTCATACATGTACTAATTTCGAAAAAATTTAAACTGTCTGAAAATTTGTTTTAATGTTTTCTTACACAATACAATTTTCTAATTACTTTTTAACAAGTCCCATAAAAATCCACAAATAACGTTCAAGTAATCATTGATGTTGTAATTTAATTACGGAAACCAGGGAATTTGAGCGAGTAAAATCGGTATTTAAATGAGAGAGCTTACACAAAATTTAAAATTTCATGCATAGCGTTTCACTCTGTTTGTACATATTTACTTTTTTTTTGAAGTTCAAAATTTCCAAACTATAAATTACTTTACATCAGTTCCCTGAATGTTCTGAGTAACTTCATCAACCGGTATAAAATTTTCAAATTCAAAATACGTATATGTCATATCTAAAACGTTAAAAAAGAATAAGGAGATATGTACTAAACTCCAATATATAAGGGACACTTAAATTTTGTTCGAAATAATGGATTCTGGAAACATTACAATTTTACAATATTTAGAGCGAGGAATTTCATTTTCCTTTCATTTATGGGAAAGCTTTCGCAATCTCTTGAGAGGAATGTCATTTTGAAATTTACATGAACAGTATTTGTATTATATATTATATTCCGTGAATGACAAACACTTTAATACTTACATTTATTCGGAAGAACGTTTTTTTTTACACCGATGGCTTATAACGACATTTTTCCGACGTTTATATAAAAATAGTGAAAGTACGTAGTACATTATAGTAGAGACGTTGTACTTATAGGGAGCTTTTGATTATAGTTTGTATTCCTAGAAACCTTTTCTTGTAAGAATTTCGAATTATATTGAATCGAAAAAATATGCAGACTTTTCAATACACATTCCGTTAGTATAATATTTTACCAATTTATTACCTTTTATATTAATCTGAAGAATTTCTTTTTTTTAAATGCAAATATATTGATGAACGTGTGTGGTGGAATAATTGTCTCAATGGGTCTCCTTTCATAGGTAGCCAACGTGCATCAACGTCGTGAAACATCAGTGGGAATGTGCATTGATGAGTATATATATCAGGTGATCACTAATCATTGGTAACAGTGAAAATAGTTTATGATAAGTTTTGAAATCAACGTGGTTACTGAAAGTTGGCTATCGGTTGCACTGCAGAAGTTTGTGTGTGTGTGTGAATTTTGCTTTTTATTTCATAAAATATTATAAACTTTTTAAGGTGTTCAACTACGTTTAAAACGTAGGAAGAAAATATGGATTTCTTATAATTTTTACATTTTTTATGAAAGCCCTATTTTTTTTATTCCAAAACAGGCCTTGTTTTCAAGGAAACAGTTATTTTCCGGATATTATGCAGAGGAGAAAGGTCAACTCGGAAAGAAAAATCATCGCGTGTCCGCCGGGACTCGAACCCAGGCCCTCTTGCATACCGGGGAAGCATGCTACCACCTACACCGCTAGAGACATGGCCCTGCCTTCCTTATTTCACGCACTGTGGCGTGAGGCACTGAAGTAGAGGCATTAGTAGCCTCTCTAGGCCTTGTTTTGTTTATACAACGCTTAGAAACGAAGTTATACCCACTTTAGTGTTACGTTTTTACATACAAGTAATCCGTGAACAAAAACTTTAAACGTGCTCTACGAAGAATGCTATTTTTTTGACATTTTACTTAAGTTTGAAACATAATTTCAAAAAATCTATTCACTATCATTACGAAATTTGAATGTAATATTTTGCTACATTTTTACGGTTATGAACTAAAATCTAAGGTCTATCGCATGTGTTTGCCTAATTACAGCGTCTTATACACAATAGGCTAAAGGAGAAATTTGAAAATATTCGCACGGACATCAACAGATTTGGATGCAACATTGAGCATACCATACAATCTTTTGAATTTTGATTCATAATCCGTACCGTCACTAACTGAATAAACTGTGAAAATAGCAAAACATTTCATCCAAAAAATGTTTGCAATCGTGTTTCAAACATTTCAAAAACTTTGCTTAAAATTTGACATAAAAATTACTTTTTCATAGAAATTGTCATAGGTAGTCCAAAACTTGTTATTGTTTTCTCCATTTTCGGATACTTTCTATCAAAAAAATGTTATTGAAGTTCACTCCAGTACCAATTTTTTAGAAAAGTGATAAGAAAGATAGTCGGATACCTTAATAAAACCAAAAGAAACATCCAGTTTTGTGGAAAGATTTAAGTCTATGAACAAGTTTGTTTTCTCCGGTTTAAATACTCCACGTCTTTGATTTCTATAGAAGAACATTCTATTTCTCCCTACAAAGAGATGTTACTGCACTTGCTAGCTTTCATCATGGCGGAAGCGAGTGAATCAAACGGCGCATTGTTATCATACTACGAGAATACGTATAATTATGTCCGTCACTCGTATGACAGTGATTCTAACAAAAGTGTGAAAAAGAAACGCTTCTTCAGGAATAAATAAATCATAGGATGTTCTCTACTGCAGAAAGTGTTGACAAGTTATCCCTTTGGGTCTGGATAAAAAAAAAAAGGATTCATGAAAACGGTTGCAACTGAAAACAATCCTGCTATGAACGTGATTGATATGACACCAAGAAACGAAGCGGTTCTACCAAAATGTGTTTCGACCTTTACAGGTACATAGTCAGACATGGACTTGTTTCTTGATCCAACAACTGCAAAAATCGATGCTAGATAATTCTTTCATGCTTCATCAACCAAAGTACAGTAAAAAAAACATCGCTTATTATAATCATGAATAATGTTGTCATTCGGGTATTGTTGTGTCACTTTTGCAAATACCAATACCATATGGTATGACATGGGGAAAAATTCGTTCATATATAGCTATCGAGGTTTCTCTTGGTGAATGTTAGAAAATTTTCTCCATCGAAAGTTCTCATCTCAAGAAATTTCATTTGTTTTGCTTATACATGCTTAGGGGTTATTCAAGTAATACGTCAGCAACGACTTTTTATGACGGGGGGGGGGGGAGAGATTTGAATGATGCTTACGTCATCAACCACCTTTTAATATGAAATATTCTTAATGGCATCTTACTCGGTGTGCCAAAAACGAGAAAAACATTTCCCTAGTTTGTGGGCACCTGCACTAGCATTCTCCCAATCGATAAGCCCTCTACGGAGCCACGTTAGTGATCTCTTAATGTTCCTCGGATCCTTCAAGTGATCTAGAAATGTGTCACGGGCCGCTTAAGTGTTCTGGAACTGTGCCGCGCGTCACTCGAGTGATCCATAATTGTGCCGCGGATCACTAAAGTAATCTGGGAATGAACAGTCGGTAACTTGAGTGATGTAGAACTGCACTTCGGTAAAAACTAAAAGTGTGCTCTAAAACTGTGCCACATGCCACTCAAGGGATCTCTAAATGTACCGCGAACCACTTAAGTATATTATCACAAAAAATGAGTAACTTTGCGTAGTATACTAAAAGTATACTAAAACTGTCCCGCGGGTCACTCAAGTGTTCTGTGAATGTGTCACGGGCTTACTTGTGTGATCTGAAAAAGTGCTACGGGCTGCTTAAATGCACTGGAATTGCATCATGGGTCACTTAAGCATTTGTAAATGTGCCATGGAAGGACGGGGGGGCAGAAGGAAAACAAGTTAGCAGGAGAAGAAAACTTACGACAGTATCTGGGCTCGTCAATGCCGAAATGAGATGATTTAGGTAAGGGCGGGGGGCATACACACATATATTTCCAAGTATATACATTTTTACTCGTACATATTATTTTAAAAAAGGATGAACGATTTATTGATCAAAAGGGTTACATTTATTTATTGATCAAATGAATGAGGAAAGACCGGATTTCCTCATGCAGCTCTTCCAGCCAGCTGCAGATCGGACAAAACTTTGAATTGGGGAGTTACAATAAATAATAAGATCAATGATCTTCATAGAGGGAGCGCAAACCGTGAACAGATCTTAAAAAATAAAAAATACGTTTTATTTCAACATTATATTCAAAGTCATGTTGTTATTGAAGTATCGCCTGATGCGTAGGTTGAACAATCCAAAAATAGACGTTTCCACGTTTCTGATTAAGATTACAAAAATTACAATTTATAAATGGGTTAATACAAATATCCGAGGATGATGTCACTCTCTGCTATCCGCACGAAGGTTTTTAACAGCTGACTGACGCGAAGATGAATTTAGGAAAGAGAGAAAATTCAATAGCGGAGAGTGACTTCGTCCTCGGCTAAGTCGCCATCTGGTGGCAGTGTCAGTAATTGTGAGCTTTGGCCTGAATTAGGTCTGACCGTCCATGTACGGTCCGTTCAGTGCACACAAACTCAAAGGAAAAATTGAGATATTCGTTGCCTTTTTAGTCTAGGGCGCTCACTCGGAAAGTGAGTGAACGTTGGTTCGATTCTCCGCAATGCAGTTGTGAATTTTTCTCTTTTTCCTAAATATATCTTCGCATCATCCCATCTGTTAAAAACCTTCGTATTAATACAAGTTCGATTTGAACTCTGGCTGACTCTTAGGCTGCCAAAACACAAATGGACCAAGAATCTTTAAAAAAGTTGCAGTTGTTTATTAGATGGTCTTCCATATCCCAAAAGAGTTTTTTATGCTTTTACAAAAAATGATTCATAGTAGGGTTATACATATTGTGTGTCAAGCAGCTGAACACTTTGTGACATTAGAATGTTTACAATAAAGGGTATATGTTGTTTAATTGTTGCAGTATCTTGAGCTAGTTTAAGAAAGCTAAAGCCAGTTTCATCAAAGATTTTCCAAACCTCGAGGAGTCAGTTATTTTCATTATTATAATTATTCATAGCTTTACATCTAAGTTCCAACAAGCATATTCTTGCAAATCTAGTATCATTTATTGAGAGAATACGAACATATAAAATTCCAATTAAACACCTTGGAGGAATTGCATTCAAAGATTGAAATCATCGTCATTTCATACATTCGTAAGTTAAACTCGCTGTAAAGGGGCTCTTCTTTTGATGATGGGTACAGGCAGTGCTCGCGACTGGAAAAAGGTTGAAGACCTCTGATTTAAAAAGGAAGGTGACAACGATTACTAAATTGAATGAAAAAAAAATTTCACCCCCCTCATTCTATGGCAGGGGTCTTCAACATTTCAGACACTGCGGGCCAAATTGAAACTTCAAAATGCAATCAGTATTCATATAATTTTTTCAATCTTTCCCATTGCCAAAAAAAAAAAAAAATTAAGTGAAAAAATATTGTGAAAATGCCAAAAAAAGCCCAAAAACTAAAAAAAAAATTGTTCTAACAGTAAAAAAACAGAAAAATGCAAAAGATGCAAAAAAAAAAGCAAATGACATCAACATCCGGGCCCTGATAATGACATTGAGAAATCGGAGGATTTTTTCTGTATCACCGTGTATATTTTTCATTAAGGAATTAAATCTATTATTAGTGATACTGATATTATTTATTTGGAAATTTTGGGTTTATAATACATTCATTTCCTAAACCATTATCATTATTGCTGTAAAAGAATAATATATTAGTGTAACCAGTTTTACGTGAGCGGTATATAGCCTTTCTTCAAATAAAACTTTAAATTTCGAAACAAAACGCCGAGAAAGAAAATTTTTCCGAAAAAAACAGCAAAAAAATCTCCAACGCGGTTTTTATGTGAGAGAGGTTTTTTTTTTCCAGCAGCTGGTTAATTGAGGGAAAAAATCGTATTTTTTATGTTGTACGACAAAAAATACGATTTTTCCTCAACCGCCATTCAATAAAAAAAACTTTAATCTAATGAAAGTATCTTTCTCAACACACATTCCATTAGGAGTGTATAAAAAATAATGGAATATAGTGTTGAATTCAGAGGGAAGAAAAATCTTCGATTTGAATTCAACGCGGATTTTTTGAATTGTTGACTAATGAAAAATAAATCTTTTTTAAATAAAGAGTGCTTTATACGTCAGAGTATTCAGTCAAACTCGGTTGTAACGACATCGAAGATCCCGTGTAATTTTTTTTTTCGTTATAACCGATGTTGATAGTTTTTTCCAAGACTTTTTAATGATGAAAAACACAGATCACGTGCGATGAAATACCACACATCGAGATGAAAATTAAATTACTAAGAGGGTGGGTGACCCCATATCTTATCGATTAAATATGTGGGAAATTGCAATCACGAACACGGGATATTGATGATCCTGTCGGAAAACTCTTGCCAATTACACTGCGCAACACTGATTTCGGTGCCGGGGTTGTTTTAATTGACTTTATGTGTATTTTGTGTGCTGAAAACGAATATAGTATTAATTTTTGCCCATCAGCTCTTGTTTGTGAGATATGAAAATAGCGTTATTCATGTTAACACATTAAATTAGGCTTAGGGTGTAGGCGTTAAATTGAAAAAAAATTCTTAATTAATTTTTATCATTTCAATTGATTTTAAAAAACGCAGCAACACTTCTGTAAATCTTAATAGCTTAATTAAAAATCAGAAATGAAAAGAATAAGGTAAAAAGAACAGGAAAAATTATTCTTTTTCTGCCACCCTCGTTGGGCATTTTGCCTGTGTTGTGGCTTTTTATTTGTATTTGATAGCTTCTTTTGTTTGAAATTCTTGAGTGGACTTTCTTTACACGGTCTCATTGCAGATTCCAACAGTAACCTGCCATCATATGAGTATCCCATCTGCCCGGGTATCGGTCCCCCATTGTTTTTATGTGCTAATGAAATCGTTCACCTTGTTCCTAACTATTATCGCCTAGATTTTTGGGGAAACGGTCTACGTGGCTATGCTAATGAACCTTTATGCTCATATTACAACCAAGGTCTCTAAAGTTGTCGAGCATGCTGTTAACTAGTTCAGCATAGTTTTCAGCCTTGTGGTTGCCAAGAACTTTCTTGATAACAAGGACAAATGAGATCCACGCTGTCATTCATGGAACCTACAAAACGAGTATCATTTATGAGCTGTCTGATTTGAGGACCATAAAAAGTTCCAGCTTTGTTTTTCTGTACTTATTCCATGCATTTTTCTTCCTATGTATGCAAAGCAAGTGCTGTCCTGATCAAGAGCTTGCATGATCTGTTTCATTAACCCTGGCTCTATATACAGCGGAGGCAAGATGATTCTGTCTCGTCTGGCTAAGGGTTCACGAACGACATTTCTTTCTCCAACAATCATATTCTCTCTCGTAGGCCACTCTTTTTCTATCCAGTGGTATTGTTCGGCTCTGCTATCCCATAGGCGCAAGAAGCAAGGATATTTCGTGTAGTCCCCTTGTTGGGGGTAACGACCAAGGGGGTAACGCTAGCCATTTTCAACCCCATGCAAATTACTCATTGATGTGAGTGAAACTTAATCTTCTCCATAACCAAAGCGATAGTATCGTATTCCTCTTTCATTTTGGTTGAGTGAGCAATGATTATCGACCCCTTTAGACCCCCGTCTCTTCTCATTAATCCACTGTCGTAGATGTTTTGTACAAATTTTACACATTATGTGTGTGGAGTCCAAACTTTATCTATGTATGGACCAGGGCCGTCTTAAGAGCATCATGGGCCCCCGGGCCAAATGATTTTTCTGAGGCCCTACCAGGCAAATTTTCGAAAATCTCAACCAAATAACATTTTTGTGAGGCCCCCTTTTCTCTTGAGGCCCCCGGGCCGTGCCCGGGTGGGCCCATGCCTTAAGACGGCACTGGTATGGACACCCTCCCAACTATAAACCGTAGTTATCATCTTAACGTACAATTTAATTTTTTCTCAGAATTTTACGTGATAAATTACTTTTCCCGGAGGCATTTTTTCTTGGAAGCAATCTTAAAACCACCTGGAAGTTCAACTTCAAGCTACCCTCTGATGAAAGCCTCCAAAATTCATATTCACTATATTTCCAACTCAAAACTTACACAAACTTACACAAGTCAGGGCCTAACTCTCTGAGGTAAAAAAAATTTTACAGTGAGAAAAAGCAAACCAAACATTTGTAGCACCAAAAATGTTGAAATAAAATTTATATTGAACTCTCCTTTTCCAACAAAATAGTATTGAATCCACCATTGAATAAAGCAATCTAAACCTATCGCAACATTCAATTGAATGAAAAAACTGTCCAGTTAAATTAAAACTATCCATCTTGTGAAATAAACACCATCGGACTCACAAAATTCCAACTGTGGATGAATATTGGGTTTTCAACTAAAAATTGAGAAAAGGATCAGTTCTCCCAACCACTCTAAATGAAACGCAATAATGTATGTACATGAATAAAATATTTCAAATTATTCCTGTTATTTTATGCATTGAATTTTCTATTTTTATTGTGTTTTGCGTATCGATATTAACGTTAAATTTTTATTAATTCCTGAATTTTTCTGGGAGTGAAAAAGAAGATCTGAAAGAATCCTCTTTTGTTCTTGAAAGGATGAACAGAGAAACGCATTTGTCTAGTAATTTTATCCACGAGAAGATCTTTGGAGCATAGGAATTCTGTTTTTTTCTTTATATATTTTAAGATTCCTAGCAACGAGTTGCAAGCGTAAAGAATGCGATATTTCCCTGCATTCTTTCCTAAATTTTCAATGCAATTTAAATGTTATAAAATTTATATATATATATATATATATATATATATATATACACATATATATCGTTTTTCCAATGCTTACAGTATTTCTTGGATCTCAAAGCAATTACTTTATTCGAAATTATATTGTCTTTTTCCGTACAATAACAAGTTTCGTACATACTAGTTACTATATATGTAATGAATTTATTTGAAATTGCAATTATTATGATCCCCAAAAAACGCGTCCTAAAATGTTATTTCGTCTTAAGATATTTTCATGATGAAATGTTAAAAAAAAATTTTTTTTCATACCGGATTATGAAAAAGAAGCAGCTCTCACAGATAGGAAATGGATATAGGATATTTATTATTTACCGAATGTTTCATGAAAAATATCCAGAAGAAATTGAAATTTTATTGCGATTGAATTCAAGTATGAAAAATTGAAGTAATTCAATTGAAGCAAAATATGAAAAAAATATCAGAAAAAAAGAGAAAAAAATTTTGTAAAATGGTAATTGAAGGAAATATGAAAACTAAATTTTTTATATACGGTCCTCAATAAATACCAATTTGTGAAATTTGTGCCTCTTTCTGTTACACCGAGAGAAATTCACCCCGTGACATGAATGATAATTCTTTGAGATATCCAGATTTAAATCCTTGATTGATTTTTGTCGCTTTTGTTCTAAAAAAATTTTCAAAACATCGAAAATATAGTCAAAAAATCAAGGTTTTAAATAATCGATATCTCGGTGAATTTTTATCCAAATGTAGGAGGGTGATTTTTTTTCAGCTGCGTAAATTTTAGTAAACGGATTTTTATTTTCATTTTGGGGGCGTATACAATTTTCATTTTTACAGTTTCCCAAATTATTACTTTATGAAAATTTCACTGCCACAGGTGAATTTCTCACTTGACTGACAATTTTTTAAATTTTCCTCAAAGTCACCAAATTTGTATGTTAAAATCCTCACACAATAAATTCATATTTGTTGGAAATTTTCCTACTTAGATGATCGCCATTATTCAATCACAACATGACATTTGTACATGATGTTGTTAATTGACTATTCACCAATCCAGATTTTAAATATTGATTAAGATTTTTTTTATTCCAATAGTCATTATTTGCCATTTTCTACCCATATCGTGGACTGAAAAGTATGAAAAAATACGAATGACCCATAAGGCTTATTGGGTATATCTCGATAACGTCTTGAAAACTGCTCCTGCAAGCAAACACAATGGTTGTTGATTGATACTTGAGGTACTCAGCTACGTGCCATTCATTACACGTTCATTTTGACGTTATCTGAAGAGAAATTGGGGTCTTGATAAGAACTGACAGCACCGACAAGCGCCGACAATCCATTTTCGACACAATATATCATTACAAACACCCGTTATACATACAACAGCAACACTCGCTTTTATACTTTACCTCGAGACTTCATATACTGATTACACCTATCTTCACAATGGCTGTTACTAAATAAACCATCTAAAATTTCAGGGGAAATAAAAATCCTGTAAGGAATCTATGGAAAAATAAATAAATTGTTTGAATAAAATAAATTAATTGAATCTCAAATTGAAAAATAAATAAAAAGTTTTTCAGGAAATAAAACTATGACTTTTTCAAAAAATAAACTATATACAGTAAAACCTCGCTACAACGGTACGCGATATAACGATATAAAACTCTCTACAAAAATATATTTTTTCAAATTGAGTTTGGAATTGCTTATAGTTATTAATGTTAAACTCCTCTCGATACAACGATATCCTTTACTACGACAAATCACTCTACAGGGTGTTCCTGAATTCATGGGAACATTCACATCCCTAATTCAGGTAAAATACGCATAAAAAAGCACTTTTTGTACAGCGATGTAGGGTCGGAAATGAAAAGTGTCGTCGGAAAACACGAAATTCTAAGGAAATGAAAAAAAGCTTTTCATTTACATAATTGTGTGAAAGTCTTGCTAAGAATGGTTTGGTAAAGTTGAATGCTGAAACGTCCGAACATTAACTGTGATAAAGCCCTGGAAGTGTCGACGCAATGATTGGCTTACATTGTGGTCGGTAGAGGGCAGCATGATGCGGTCCTCTGCTGCAAGTAGTCAACATCAATTCAAAAAGACGTATTTCAAACGTGATGGACCAATTTACTCTCTCTGAGAAAACAGACATACATTTTATGTACGGGGCTGTGAATTGTAACGGAAGAGCAGCGCTAAGGTAAGGTTGCATCGTGAATGCTTCCCCAATAGAACAATGCCGGATCACAAATTTTTCCACGTTTACACCACCAGCTTTGTGAGAGCAGTTCATTTCATGTCACGAGACAGGATACGGGTCACTCGAGACATGCACGAGTTCCAGAAATAGAGGAATTTATTTTGAGAGAGGTTGACGAAGCTTCTTTTTTTTTTATTTCCTCAGTATTTCGTGTCTTTCCGCAAGCACTTTTCATTTCCAACCCCATTGCTACGCAAAAAAAATTTCTTTATGTGTATTTTACCTTCCTTTAAAGTTTGGCTCACGAGTTCAGGGACACCCTATATAATGACATTTTTTTAGATTTTGAAACCGCCACAACGCTATTTTTTTATATTTCACTCGAAAATATCCTTAAATATATTTTCAAACTCGTCACATATTTTACTTCTTCCGAAAACGTCTAATAATATCAGTATTTTTACCACCAGCTCACTGAAAGTGTTGATGAAGTTTTTGGTATCTTCACTTTTGATACACCAAAGTGTATCGCAAGAAACCTCTTTACAGGGGCAATACATCTAACTGAATTTGGTTTATCTACTTATCAATTACAATTTTTTTGTTTCAAATAAATACCCCTAAAGAGCATTTTCCGGTGACACTATCAGAACCGACTGAGAAAGATGTCATCAGCAGCATACGTTTGATGACACATGATGATAATGCTGCCTCTCGATATAATGATAGTCGCTATATAGCGATATTTTTTCTTGGTCCGCAGAATATCGTTATACGGAGATTTCACTGTATATTGTAGATCTTTCCTTCCCTATCTGCTCGTCAAAAATCAAGACATTGTTTTTCGTCCTTTGTTTTGATGTTTTCAATCCGAGCTTAAGGCTATGGCCATAATATTACACTTCACCATTGCATTGAGAATTCTCATACATAAAATCACATTTAGAACACAGAATTTAAGAAATCATGTGTTTTTTTGAAAATATTTTAGTTTTATAGATATACAATGAAACTTTGAATGTATTTATTTATACACACATTCAACAGACGAGGATTGTCTAATTACAGAGATGGGCAAGCGAAGAGAAATACAAATATGCATAGACAAGCGAAAGATGATGAAATGATGATTACGTAATCTTATAAAAAGATTCAAGTTAAGCGTTATTACTAAATACATGAGAATAAAATCCGAAAAAGAGCTAAAAAATAGCAAAAAAACGAAATTCAAAGTACATGAATATATAATTAGTTTTTTCCGGTACGAGTGAATTTTCCTCTACGTTTCCAATCCCATTTTTGTATTTGATTCACGCGGCAGCGGAATTTCATTTCTCGGATCATTGACCACTTCAAGCAATTTTAGGTTTGATTTCTGGATCTAAAGTTATTCCAAGATTGATGTTATACTACCTAGATTAGACAGGATATTTTCCTCTCGTGTCATTTTCTACTTCTAACATCAAAGCTGAATGGAAATCATTTCATGAATCCATTCTGACATCGATTCCCTACCCTATTAAAAAAATAAAATTCACTAATAATCATACAATGAAAACTGGATTATTACCATGTTTTTTTGTTTTTTGCACATACAGTGAAATCTCGATACAAAGATACTTTTCAGACCAAGAAAAAAAAAACGTTGTAGAGAGATTATCGCTGTATCGAGAGGTAGCATTCTCATCATGCCCCGGCAATACTGTATGCTGTTGGCATCTCTTCTGAATTGGCGTCGTTATGCCATAAAATGCATTCAAAGCAAAAAGTTGTAATCGATTTAGTTGATTAATAAAATTTAGTTAGTTGCTTCACCCTGCAAAGTAGTTTACTGTACAATAGTTTTGTGTTACGCACAGAAAGTAGCATCACGAAACTTCATTAACATTTTTAAAGGATAAATAATGCAAATTACCGATGCTAACGAAGAAACAAAAACCGATGAGGAATTTAAAAATATATTTAAGGTGATGTTGAGAGAAATAAAAAAAAATATTGTTGTAGCAGTTCCGAAATTTCCACAAAAATATCGTTATAGAAGGATTTGTCATGAAGGATATCATTGTAGAGGGATTTATCGTAACTGGTAAAGGATATCGTTGTGGAGGGATTTATCGTAAGTAGTAAACGATATCGTTGTAGAGGGATTTATCCTAAGCAGTAACTGATATCGTTGTATCGAGAAGACTTCAACATTAGACCAGAGTTAATTGAAAATATAATTTTGAAGCTAATTTTTCACTAATGTCCAAAATTTTAAAGGGTGATTTTGTAAAAAGAGGGGGTATTTTTTTAATGAAAAATAGAGAAATAACTCCATTTAAAAAAGTTATCAAAAATATGAAGGAGTATTTTCACCCCTCAACAAAATTTAGAGGAGTAAAATTAAATTTTTATGCGTGAATCACGCATCTAGATGCGTATTGTCGAACACAGCAGACTATAGGCAATTACAAATACGACTTGAAAAAATATCGTTGAAGAGAGATTTATTGTTGTATCGAGTGTCGTTGTAGCGAGGTTTCACTGTATAAACGAAATATTTTTGTGCTGTATGTGAGAGGGATTTTATCGATTTCTTTCACTCTTAGAGGACAGGGTCGTGTGTGTGTGTGTGTGTGTTTTTTTTGGGACATTGCGTTAGGTCTTGCACAAAAGAAATCTCATTATAAGTGGATCCACAGTGGGACACACAAGAAATAAAGCCTTCCACTTTCTCGGATGCACTGAGTAATACCAAGCATTCTTTCGGGTTTATATAAACGTAATAATAATGCTTCCCTAAAGCACTTCTAGAAGCAGCCAACAGAGAAATGCGAGCCTGCTTTGAGTATACCCTGGAGAATTATGGCGGTGCGAACCGCGAACAGAAGAAAATAATATCTAGCTAAGGCACCGGGGAATTAATACGGCAAATTCGAAACGTAGACGTTGCGTCGGGTTTTTTGAACAAAAAGACCGACTGAGCAAAAAAAGAAAACACATTTCCGATAGGATGTAGGTAAGAAATTTGATATAACTGGAGGGAATATTATATATACGGAAAAAAATGCGCCTTTTATGATCTTATAAATATAGTTTAGGGTTACGCCGATTACTTTTTCTCACCCTGTTTATTTTCTATCTAGATATTAGATTTAGTTACATGATGAAATCTTTTCATGAAGATTAAATAAATATCTGTAAAATTAGATTTCGTCCCATTCAGTCTGAAGATCACGAGTCGTAATAATAAAATAAGTATAGTCACAGTAGTATTTCGAACACGTTTGATATAGATCAGGGGTGGCCAACAGCTGGCCCGCGAAGAGAAAGAAGTTGGCCACCCCTGATATAGATCGTAAAATTTATCTTCTTTACTAGGGAAACAGTTATTTTGTTTTGAAAAAGTTGTTATATTTGTGAAAAATAAATATATTATATTATTATTAAAATAACTTCAAAAAATATCAGGTACGAGTGGAAAAATTCAGCTATCATAATGGGATTTATGTAAAATGATAATTGATGGAAATATGAAAATTAAAGTTTTTACACGGCGATTAAAAAATGTTAGTTCGTAAAATTTGCTCTTCTTTTCCATTATGCAGAAATAAATTTACCATATAATATTTGAATGAAGATTCTTTAAGATGTCTGGATTTCTGGTTCTTGGTTTCTGTCAAATCCGTTCAAAAACTTTTCGAGACATCGAAAAAGTAGTCAAGATCAAGATATTAAATAATCGATATCTCGGTGAGTTCTTATTCGAATGTGAATGAATAAATTTTTTTTCAGATGAGCAAGTTTTAATAATCGACAACTTTTTTTATTGTGGCTGTAAGCAATATCCATTTTTAAATTATTATTTTAGGGAAGAAAACACATTTCCGATAAGATTTAGGTAAGATATTTGATATAACTGGAGGGGAATATTACGGAAAAATGCGCCTTTTTTATGATCTTGTAATTAAAGTTTAGGGCTACACACCTATTACTTTCTCCTCCCCCTGTTTATTTTCTGTTCTAGATATTAGGTTTAATTACACGATGAAGTCTTTTCGTAAAGATTAAATAAACATCTGTAAAATTAGATGTCATTCCATTCAGTCTGAAGATCACGAGTCGTAACAATAAAATAAGTACAGTCTTGATATTATTTAGAATACGTTTGATATAGATAGTAAAATTTATCCTAGTCACCATGGGGACAATTATTTGGTTTTAAAATAAGTTTTACATTTTTGAAAAATATTGATGGTTTTTTTTTTATATAATTATTTAAATAACTTCAAAAAAAATATCAGGTAAGAGAGGAGAAATTCAGCTGTTATAATGGCACCTGCTCGAATTGTAATTGAAGGAGATATTAAAATTAAAATCTTTATACTCGGCCACCATTTAAAAAATGTTAGTTAATAAAATTTGCACTTTTTTCTGTTATACTGAAAGAACTGTCACTTTTGACTAAAAATTTTCAAGGTATCGAAGAATTGCTAAAAATCAAAAATTTTAATTTTAATTTTTCCCCAAAAATTATTATTTGAAGAAAGAAAACACATTTCCGATAGTCGGTAAGAAATTTGATATAACTGGAGGCGATATTATAAACGGAAAAGTGCACCTTTTATGATCTTATAAATATAGTTTAGGGTTACGCTGATTACTTTTTCTCCTCTTGTTTATTTTCTGTTCTAGATATCAAGTTTAGTTTACACGATGAAATCTATTCATGAAGATTTGAATAAACATCTGTAAAATTAAATTTCCTTCCATTCAGTTTGGAGATCACGAGTCGTAACAATTAAGTTATAGTCTTGATGTTATTTCCAACACGTTTAATATGGATCGTAAAATTTATCTTCGTCACCGTGGGGACAGTATATTTGTGAAAAATAGGTATATTATATATTATTGTTAACCCTCTATGTTTTACCCCCCTTAAAAAACATACTGAACCAATAATTTTTAAAAAAATACGGATGTAAATGTTAATTTTTAATTGAAAAATCTTTCAGCACAGGAATTTAATTAATTAGATTGGATTTTTTTTCAATCCTCCAAAATGGTTAATTAAGGGTAAAATATACAGTTTGCCTTGATTTAAATGTTGCTTTTAAACAGATGAAATCTTGCTTAGCAAAATTGAATGGTTTTTACTTTGAATTTTATTCCCGGTTCCCTCTCAATTATTGAGCGATTTTATAAATTTCTAAACACGTAACATTTCAGTAGCTCTCAAGAAATGACGCCGACAAGGGATCAACTCTTTCTAGATAAAAAAAGTATTGTATTTACATAGCCATATTTTGTACTGAAATGGACACTAAAAGATGTACTTTCTGAAATGCCGAATAAAAAGAGAAAAGCAATAGGTATAATGGGCTTTTTGACCACGTATTTGTGATGTATATTCAAATATACACGAAACTATAGAGGGTGAAAATATCTTCACACGTTAACACTATTCTTTTTTTTCAGCATATCTGAAGTTGGATACAAATGTGTTGAAATTTTTCCCGTTTGGATGTTTATTTTTCTGTCAATAACGCATGTCTCATGATTTTTAGGGGGGTTACATACCTATAAACATGGTTAAAAAGCCTCAAAAACTATGATAAAGTATAAATATAATTACAAATATTATTTAATCATCGATTTATTTGAAATTTGCTTAAATAATTTGGTGATATATGCTATGCCGACACAATCCTCCAAAAATGATTTTTTTGCAATATATAATTTTCAAACAAAAAAAAAGGAATTATTGTTAACACATTGCGCATGATATAGAATATATAGCATAACATCATATAATTCAACGAAAATTGATACAAAATAAATAAAACTATTCAATTCATGAAATGAAGCAAAAACTGTAAATTTAATTGTGCTCAATTTTATTTAAGATCAAATTCAGAACTTAAAAGTAAATATTTTTTATAAATCAAATATTTATGAAATGGATCTCAAATCTTTTGCCTCATTTAATTAATGAACCGAATAGTTTTCTTTATTTTGAATCCATTTTTGTTCCATTATATGATGTCATGCTGTTTTACCATTTACTCAATGTGTTAACATTACTTATTTTTCCTTAATATTTGAAAATATGAAAAGAAAAATAACGATTGAAGATATATAAAATATTGTGTTAGCACACATATATATACAGTATATATAGCATATAAAGCATATATAGCATAACAAATGTTGAAAAAATGTGTATCAAATTCGGGGAAAAATCAATAGTTACATAATACAGGGTGATTCAGAAAAGATGGGAAAAATCTTAAGAGGTAACATAGTACACACCAATAGAAACAATTGTCATCGAAGAATCCATGGCCTAACATGAAACGCAAACGCGCTAGCGCATTTCGAAACGGTCGCTCCGCAAACGTTAAAACGGCATTCCTGTTGAAATATATCGGGAGAAAAAGAACACCACATGCATGCATTCACCCGGGGAAGAAACCGTATGAAAATCTGCGTCACAGTGAATAAAAGGCGCGGAGTCAGTATTACTAAACTGTGCCATTATCCCGTACGTTACAACTGTTAGAACGGTTGTAGAATAACTTCTCAGGACTGGCGTTCGCGCCTTTTATTCACTGTGATTGCAGATTTACACACGTTTTCTTCTTCTTCTTCCTCAGGTTACATTTGCGTGCATGTGGTGTTCTTTTTCTCCCGATAAATTTCAACAGGATTGCCGTTTTAACGTTTGCGG
Organism: Pholcus phalangioides; assembly: GCF_987345545.1. Taxonomy (NCBI): domain Eukaryota; kingdom Metazoa; phylum Arthropoda; class Arachnida; order Araneae; family Pholcidae; genus Pholcus; species Pholcus phalangioides. Next base: position 11,572,835 of record NW_028301625.1, on the reverse strand, counting down.
AGCGGCTGTTTCGAAACGCGCTAGCACGTTTGCGTTTCATGTTAGACCATGCGATCTTTGATGACAATTGTTCGTATTGATGTGTACTATCACCTCTTAAAGAGTTCTTCTCATCTTTTCTGAATCACCCTGTATATTTCATGATATTTTTACTTGAACATAGTTTTTAAGGCTTTTGAACATGTTAAAAGGTACGAGGCTCTAATTTATTGCTTGTGAATCGTGCTCATTAAAGCACCCAGTAGTGCTCGATGCTTGTGCCTAATTTCACATTCGCGATATCTTGATGGACACCTCAATCAAACCATAACATTAAAGATGCATTCAACAAGTAACATTATACTGAACTAAATTTAAATATATGTAATTTGGTTATTTTTGTCACAACACGGTCATTTTCTGCACACGAGGACTACTTAGACCGGGATCTACAATTTATTGCCTATTGCGAACGACAGCGTTCGACATTTTGTCTTTTTAACATATGTCAGAGATTCCATAAAAGTTCTCTTCTGATAACGGGCATAAACCGTGTTCGTGACGCGAAAAATATTGAAAATTCCAGGACTTGAGGGATATTCAGATTGTTTAGATTTAATCCGTGTATTGTTGATCTGGCTGTCAACATTTTTTACAAAAATTCAAAAAAATTAAAATGCTTCCATATGCCTTCAATTTATTCGTCATAAAAATTATTGAATGAATTATGAAAGAAAAAATAATAATAAATACAAAATATTATATCTAAAGTATACAAATACAAATACAACACCACAACAGGAAAAATGCCCAACGAAGTGGCTGAGAAAAAGATGCCCATAAAAATATGGATGTCATATATTTCCAAAAAATTTATAGCAACCCAATTATATAATTCTTAAATAAAATTATTCAATTATTTTTGCGGTTACTTTTTCTGCTAACAAATAGAAAACTTTCAAAAAACATATTTCCATAAACTTCATTTAATCGTTTTTTTATTTGAACTATTTTAAGTACATACGTGTGTATGTACTTATATATATACATATTCAATTTATAAGTCAAAGGAAAATTATTAATTACCAAAAAAAATCAGCGCTATTCATTAGAAATTATACGACATTTTTTTCCATTACCCGAGGAAGCATAATCGTAAATTCCAAAGTAAACGAATTCAGGTTTTATTATTTGAGATTTTCTCTTACATTCGAAGAATATTTTTGTAAATTTGTTTTATTTCCTCTTACCTTTTCATTATTTCATTTTTCATAATTAAAAATAAGAAAAAACAAATTCCGACCGATTAAAGGTAGTAAATAGTTTCCACCATTTAATATTGTTATTTTTCAATTCGTCTCTTTTCGTTTATATTACGTTTTCTTACGTTGTATATTTCTTCTATTTTATTCTGTTTCAGAGAAGATTTGTTTAAAAATAAATAAATAAATAAATTGTAAGTGACTGATGGGAAGTGAATTTTCCTTAACCCTTAAAATACTAACTATATAAAATAAAAACTGATAAAAATTGCATGTTAACTGTCTATACGGCTACGTTTCTCAGACGTATAGTTAGTATTCTAGGGTTGAATATTATCACAGAATATTTGCTATATTTACCCTTTATTTGGCAGCGTTGTTCTCAAGCAACATGAATCGTTATATTTTATTATATATTTTGAGCTCATTTCGGCATTGATGCTTCTAAGTAACTCATAAACTTTTGATTTTTTCTTGTGAACTGCTCATGAAGTTTCTACAATTAGGCAGCAGTATGGCTTACATTCCTATTTCTTGACAACCAGGAACGATTTTTGACCCTTGCATTTAAGGGGTCACGACAGTTCAGCGCGGTGGCAATTCAGCGCAGTGATTGTGTTTTATAAATAACATTTCCTTTCTCCCACTTTTTCCAGAATTGAGACTGACCGAATATGCATTGCTCTAATTTAATTCCTGTTAGCTTCTCTTGTTTCTGCAGATCAGTTATGAATTTACAAATATTGGGATGATGTGGACTTATAGTGCTACTGAACGAATTATACCAGCCTTCAATATTATTATTGGTTTTTGCAGAGCGTCAAACTGATTCCATAGATTTATAAGAAATTTTGGATCTCGCCTATGGTTCTCTCATGCTCATGTTGGCCTTCCAATCCAGGTGTCTTTGAAATAATTTACAAAATCATGCAAATCTTCTTCATTGTCTCTATAGTACTCTATAATATCTTTCAAGAACGCTTCTATATCTCGATGCATTTTTTATGACGACGACACATTTGTGTCAGAAAATTCTAACCACACCTTGTTTTCAAAATAATTTCAAAGCATTTTGATGGTATGTATGCCAGTTCTAAGTCTGGAAAAAGTGATAAGGGAAATGTTATTTACGAAACAAAATCACTGCACTGAATTCTCGCTGCGTTACATTGTCTCGCGCTGAATTGTCGTAGATTCGAATCTTATTCTGCGCATTCATTTTTCAACAATGATAGAAAAGTTGGAAGTCATATAAATACTGCGTGTTCCTTGAAGTGCAACATCCCACATTTTTTTTAAATATTGACAATAATTTTTTTTGTCATGTAATAACATACAGCGTATACCTCCTGCTTAATATAATTCTTCAAAATTTTGATTCTCTGGATATTTCAATGCTTGCCAATTAAAGGGTTAAGCGAATAATGTCAATTTTCTTTTGTTACGTTTTTTCACTTATAATGTTTGATGCCCTATTGATTTATACTCGAGAGCCACACTTGAATGATTTTTTTTCCCGTTTTTCTATTCAAGAAGCACCTATGGCTCATCAAGTTCTAGCTTAAACCATAAAACTTTATTCATCATCTTCGGTTTCCGATAACTTTAGGATAAATCCTCATGCTCTGGTTCTTGATGAGATATTAATGCCTTTTGGAGCAATCTCTGAATAATTACTTCCCATGTCTTCGGTTTTTTTTTCTTTTTCCGTGCCGTGGAATGTATGCTATCATTACATGCTTTCCACTACAAAAATCACCAAAATGGTAGGGATACGATTAGCTGATGTACTTTTTGTTCAGTTCTGCCTCATTCTTTCTTATTATTGCAGTTTTAATCACAACCATAACACTTATACATATACTAATACAGAAACAAATGTCACGGAAAGCATCAAAGTCGAAAAAATAGCTTATGATAGAAAATAAATATCACATTTACCATTAACTACAGTGTAAAACATTCACGCTAAACCTGAGATTATTATGTAAAACTAAAAAAAAAAATAAAATAATAAAAAAAATTATTATCTGCAATACTTAGGGCTTTCCTTTAAAAATGGATACCATAGCTTTTTTCATTTTTCCAGGAGTGAACATCGCAGTTTTATGAATGCAAATACGGTGAAGTTGCTACTGTTTGGACTCTGATTTTCGTGTCTGGAGCTCATGTCTCATGAATATGACTGTAAAAATACAACAATAATCTTTAATTTATTGCTTGCAAGTGCTGTAGTGCAAATTAAAACACGTAATAGTGCTCGATGTCTGTGACTAACTACATCTTGATCGACACCTCAATCGAAACATACCATAAAAATGCATTCAGCAAGCAGTATTATACTGAACTTGATTCTCTCTCAAAGTTCGATACGCGGTTCGTCCTTGTGAGAAAATTTCCTGACGCAGGCGTACAACAGAAACGGCGACATGACCACAGAAAAATATTCCTAGATCGAGGGGTTAGCGCACCAACCTCTCGGGAGAATAAAAAAAGGCTATCGTTCTGAATCGGCAATAGTTGCAGGTCCCGGTCTAATTAGCTCTCGTGAGCAGAAAATGACTGTGACGCGGCAAAAAAGATCAAATGATCAAAAACTTAAGTATTACAGATATATAAAAGTTAATACTGACACATAAGATAATATATATCATCAAAAATATGTGTAAAAAATTGAAATAAATCAATGGTTAAGTAGTATTTTTAATGATATTTCTATTACAGCATAGTTTTTCACTATGTTAAAAGGTATCAGACCCCTTAACCTTCTATGGTTCGGTATATGCCTGTATTTGAATACATGCCACGGTAAAAGCTCGCGGAGGCCTTAAGTCCTCATATTCTGCACTCTTTGGCCAATTGCCATTGAAATTTAAGAACGCTACTTGTCTGAAATCAGTACAAATTCTCTCTTTAGACAAGGTCTCCATTATTCTGGCATGAAGAACGCAGTCCGAAAGCAGCTCTGGAAGAAGAAAATCTTGGGAACATTATTGTTCGCTCAGTAATTCCGTGCACCGAAATGACTGAAGAATGACTGAAAATGAGACATAAAAAATGAAAACGTCTGGTGACCCTATATTCTACATACACAAATTCCAATTCCAGGCTCCAACTACTAAAACATTCCTGCGAAATCCAACTCTTTCAGGGTTGAAACGGGAATAATAATAAATTGGAACTCCTCAATTCACAATTATCATTCCAAATCACGCATGAAAAATTTCGTCAAAGACTCTCCCAAAACTATTCTAACGAAATGCGATTCCGTACATCGTATCATATTTAAAATAAAATGAAAAAAAGAAATCCCAAATTCTCTCTTTTGATTTTTCTTTCGGAAAAATTCCCTTTGTATCAAACCATTTTAATAATTCAGAACGCAACTCTTACGTTCATTGTTCCAGTGGGGAATCATTAATAAGAAAGAATTGATTGAATCGAATTTCTCCAATAAATTTCATCCTCAAAGAGTATCATTCGAATAAAATAGGGGCTGGGGGGAAACCACCCAAGGCAACAGAAAAAAAGTACATATAAAAGTATTTTTTTTTCTTTTTAATAAAATTGCTTTTACCCGTGTTTGATTATTTTTTGGAACTTTTCCGTGAAAAAAGATAGAATCCAGGAGAGAACTGCGATAATAACTATAATAAGCAGATATATTCTTTAGTTGTCCCAAGAAATGGTGTTTTGGAGCGAATTCTTATCTTTCGGCCGATTAAAAAACGAGACTCAAAGTAAATTTTAGGATATAATATTTTTAAATGGAAATAGAAATATCAAAATATCCAGAAAAATGATAACAATCAGAAATTCCCTCGATGCAGCTAGGAAGATACCTTAAAGGCAAAGCCAGGCATTGCTTAAAATTAAAACGATTTTTCAAATTTTTTTAAATAAAAAAAATTGAATGTGTGCAATTGCTTATGCCTATATTATCAAACTTTATATAATTTGAAAAAAGAATTGAATTTTACAGGAACCTTCATCTAATCATTATTCATATTCATATTTTTTTCCATGAAAGAAAGCTGAAACACATAATAGATTGAAGGCTATGATATTACGACTAGTTTTTGTTTAGAGTGTCCACTTATGGTGCAATATTTTATCGATTTGCTAATTAATAAAATATTTAATTGATCTCGTACCCTGATTCTTCAACAAATGAATTTTTTGTCTTATAATATTATAAGTTTTAGATATTTATTCCCATTTTTATGATGGTCATTAAAATTTTTTTTTTACTGTTATAAAGGCAACTGCCTGCATTCGGGGTACTTTTTTTTATTTAGAAAATTCATTTTGGATAAAACGAATGGGGTTTTCGCTTGGATATGGTATAAAATTAAGGAAATGAACACTATTTCATATTTTGACAAAAAACATTATTGCCAATTTTATATGTAAAATTATTATTTTTAGGCAAAGTTTACCTACTCTTCAAAAATTAGCATATTTTTCAGTACTTCTGCTAGACATTGTACATTAAAAAATACTGCTTGTATCCACATGTTCTTCACACGGATTATTGTTCCAACATTTTTCTGTGCAATGAACCTAGTTTTAGAATACTGTAAAACCTTTTTCAGATATGATTGTTTACGTAAAAAAAATACACATTTTTCGTTAAAAATACTTGATATTCTCAAAATCATGTAAATCTAAAAGTGTCAAATATATTGCTTAATTTTTAGTTCATTGCACAGCCTGAACTGTCTAAAATACAGGGTGTTTCAAAAAGAATCACCCGATTTGAAATGCGTATATTACAAAAAATATTGAACATAGACACTTAAGATTAATTTTATATTACATGGCTAATCATGAAGTTTTTACAAGCCAATTTAAAGATGCTCGATATGTCCACCTTGGGATGCATGGCATATGTTTATACGATAGTCAAATTCGTCCCAACTTTTGCGAGCCTGTTTGCATCCACTGCGAGTGGATTTCTGTGGACTACGTGTGAAACTCGGATACTCGGATGCGCTCCACATTTTCGTCTGATATGCGGGGACGGCCAGGGAATTTCCCTTTACACAGACAACCTTAATTAACAATATTATTTATACCATCGCCTAATGCTCTGAGCGGTAGGAAGTTCAACACAAGGGGTATTGTCGACGAAAAGCACGATGAACAGTTGTTACGGACTCGTACTTCGTGGAGCTTAGAACACAAAACGATTTCTCTTGTGCAGTCGCCATCTTGACAAACACTGAAGTGGCGGCCGAAGGAAAAGCGTTAGTGCTACCTGTCGACAAGAGCGTGAAACTAGAGATTTCCCTCTTCCTACCTATGTATTATTCTATCAAAACGGATTAAAAGCTGAATTGCTATGATTTTTTAAATAGGATGATTCGTTTTGAAACACCCTGTACAGTGGTAAAATTTCATAGAGATATTTTAAAAATCCTCGAACTACGAAGTTTTTTTGTGAAGTGAAAAACCTAGAAAAAAACACAAATCTTCAGAAAACGCATTCGAAGATTTTACTTTACCGGATTTAGATCATTATATTCGTTTTACTTAATTGGCAATAACATCGTTTCTACTTATTGTAGAGACAAAAATGAAACAGAGAGTTTTGGATTTTACAATAACTGCAATTTCAAATAATTACATGAAATCAATCCCAAATGTTTTTGTGAAATTCGTCATTGGAAGCCAGACAGTTGCCTTAATCAAAAATTTTATGGACCCTAGAGAAAATAATTGATTTTTTTACGTCTATTGATATATAAATTTTGAATGCCACCTGGCAGTCGAGTGGTTATGGAGCTAGCCTGTGACTGTGCAGATCTGGGTTCCAATCCTGGCTCAGACATAGATATCTACTAACGCTAAAAAATTTCATGGACAGATTATACGGATCTCTTGGGATTATACGCGAGTATCACATTATCCGTATAATTCTCACTGTAGAATTTTTTCATTTGGCCTCTGAAAGAAATTGTGCTTCCTTGGCCTGCCTATGTAAGTTTTGTGTTTGAAATGTGGTGAATATAAACTTTAAGGGCTTTCATCAGAGGACAGCACTTTCTGGGGGTTTGTAAGATGGCTTCTCTCCAGGAGATAGTGCGTCCGGGAAAAGCGTGATTTATTACATAAAATTTAGCAATTTTATATAAATTCTGGAAAGAATTGTATACGTAGATGAATACGTAATATTTTGCATCATCTTAGCTGAAAAAATTTGAATGAAGTAAATTATTTCTACACAAAAAAATAATTTGATAAAATAAAGATTTACTAACAAAATTTGAAAATTCCAAAAAGTGAACGTTCGTGTCTGAAAGGATTATTGGAAAAAACTAGGATTGATTGTAATTTATCTAATACACAATTCATTGAACTGTTAAAACTTGTATTTTTAACCAACGTATTATTGAAGTTTTCCAGAAATATTTGTGAAAATATAAATGAGAAACGATCTCCAGAAAACTGAATAGGTAATTTTTATTTTATTTTTAATTAGTTATCATTATACCCTTATTATATGTTGAAGATCTGAATGAATTTTTCAAAATGTAGATGGATATGGATGAAATTCAATTCAGCGTCTTAGAAATTTGAAGGGAAAAAAATGAAGGGGCATGAGAAAATTCTGTTGTCTCTGCTATATCGATCAGCTCAGCCTAGAAAAATGATGATTAATGTAGGAGGTACTGGTGTCCTGGACAAAGAATTCATCACCTTGGAAGTGATTTGTTTGTCCCGTCCAGTTAGTATGCTATCTATCTATTTATTGTAAAGCTCTTCCAACCGAGAGAGAGAGAGAGGTCTCTTTTCTCTCACTGAAATTAAATAACACTAGTGTAAAAATCAACGCCAAAAGAAGCGAATGAAAAATGAGTTGTTAACTTTTTTGTCGGCAGACGTTTTTAATACTGTGTTATCTTTTTTGTTCTTCTCAAACACCGAAAGAAAAATGAGCTATGGATTTCAAGATATGCTGTTCTTGTTTTAGTTTCTTCATGTATAATTTAAGTCGTATCATAATGATACTGACTTCAACTGTGTGAAATCTGGGCAGAATATGTAAGTTCAACAGGATTGGAGCGTTGACAAATGCATGGTCGATCATTTTGGTTCGAACAACCCACGTTTTTCTTACTAGTTGAATGGTGTCACTATCCCGGATGCAACTAGGGTCACCGATTTGGGAATTCTTATTGACGAGCGGCTTAAGTTTTCTGATTATTGTTCAGCGGTGGTCGAAAAATGAATAGAATGCTCTGTTTCATTTTCGAAAAGGAAATGAAACAGAAAGGAAATCCTTTCTCGAGACTTAGTTCGCCCTGGACTGGAGTATGCGTAAGGTTTTGTGGGCCATACCTGCAGAAGGGACTTGGTTGAGGGAGTGCAGATAAGAGCTGCGCGTGTCTTTGTTGGCACACGAGGCTTGAGTTATGCAAACACCAAACATGGACCCGCTCTGTCCCTTGTGGGATATAAGCAGGCTACCTGAAGAGATACTTCATTTTTTTAATATGTTTACATTGGAAGAACGCAAGTGTCGGGAGGATATGATAGAAGCATTAAAAATTTTCAACGGGATGGATAGGACGGACCATGAATTATTAATACGCCGTCAATTGACTGCTTTGACAAGGGAAAACCAGAATCGTTTAGTAAGAAACAATTCTAGGTTGTAGCAGAAAATTTTTCTCTAATAGGGTTGTTAATAAATGGAATAGCTTACCCACGGGGTAGTAAATTCTGACACAATTGATATGTTTCGAAAGAAATACGATAAACATGTTAAGGTAAATCGAGAAGCTATCCATACTTAGATAAGACAACCCAAAAATATTTTTTATGGGCATTGTATTATATTTTATCATGTATATATATAGTCTTCAGTTTTTATAATTGCATTTTTAATTGGATTGCTGTATTCTAGAAACATATGTGACATCCATATTTGTTAAGGGCATCTTTTTCTCCACCACCTCGATGGGCATTTTGCATGTTGTGGCCTTGTATTTGTATTTAGAGAAGGGAGAATGTGTGACGCATACAATTTGGCTTAGTCCTTTTTTATATGACTGAAATCCCACTGGTAGCCTATATGGGAGGGGGGCGAGATGCTACAAATATACTTAGTCAAACACAAATGCACAAAACTGACTAAGCTCTCGAATCTTCTCTCTATAGAAATCCCTCCCCCCAGTATCTCTCCCCTATTCATTCCCCATGCAAAAAGGCTTCTCTTCCATAATGTATCGCACTGTAATCACTTTTAGCTATAGCACACAAGAGCTGAGAAGCTCCTCGCTCTGAATCATTATTTGATGGAGTGCGGCAGCATAAGGGTTGCCACAAGCCGTATCAAGGAAAACTCATGAATTAGAAATTGATCGATCGCCAACCTTGCCAAAAAAAATTTAAGGCAACGATAAAAAAAAAAAAATTAGAAAATGTTAAAATTAATTATGTACAAAAACATTCGGATAAAAGCTGAAAGTCTATCTACGTTACGTTATTCAGATTTTGGACTTAATCGTATTCTATAGTGTATCTGTGAAGTTATGGTATATAGGATTGGTCGCTTTCGTTTTCAGTTACGAATGTAGAAAAACTCTCACGAGCACATGGGACACAGCCACCCTTAAGGATGTGCGAGACGGGCGCGCCCTTCGTTTTGGGAGTCCCCCGCATTTACAGAAATAATAATTCCTTTTTATAAATTCTAGAGTTCTGCATTTCCATCTAGAAAAAAATAATTCTGGAATTTTCTGAACTTTCATCGTTTTTAGAAAGTTTTATCAATTTATAAAATTCCGAATTTTCAAAAATTTCTGGAATTTCTGAACTTTCATAAATTTCTGTAATTACGAACTTTCATAAATTTCTGTAATTACGAACTTTCATAAATTTCTGTAATTACGAACTTTCATAAATTTCTGTAATTACGAACTTTCATAAATTTCTGTAATTACGAACTTTCATAAATTTCTGTAATTAATTCTTTCATTCATTCTGAATTTTCGTCAATTCTAAAATAATTTCTTGCATTTTTTTTGAATTTTCATGATCTTAATTTTCTGAATTTTTGATTCCTACTCGTAGAATATTTAAAATTTGGGGCTGAGGAGAACCGAAATCATCAAGACGCTTCTGATCCTACTACTATTTTCGCACCGGTTCCCGCGTCTGGTAAGGGTGGCCGTGGCATAGAATAAAAAAAACGGGAGAAATATCTTTTGTTGATACTGTGTTAAAAACATGAAAAATTTCCTTTGTTTAGCCTTTTAGAGTTCCAAAGAAAAATGAGAGTGAGCGCCAAATTTGGCAGCTGCAGTGTTTCATTGCTAGATGAAGTGGAAGTGTGGCATTATGTCATCATGGGAAAAGTACGAAGTGGGCACTGCATGATTACGCTTTCACAATAAGGGGACCCTGAGGCGTGCGTAGAGATATTGTGGTTATTTTTCGCTTTCGGGTTTTCCGTGGTTTTGCTGTTCTTCTATTTCATTGAAAGCTCCTGTGAAATGACTTGTTATTTCCTTCAAATTTGTAACCGTTTCCTAAGGTTTTCGATTAAAATTTTCGTACATTGTTTCGTGAAATAATACCTACCACGAATATTTTCTGAAGTACAGGGTAAACGTGAGAGGAGATTTTTGTTTATATTCCCATTCACACACTAAGTTTGTCACGAAAAAAGTATAATGTAGAATTTAATTTCTCAACGTACAGTATAAGCACTCACTATCTCAGAAAAAGAGGCAATTACCGGTGTGTGCTTATGAGTGAGCAAACCATGACGTTCTCCAACAACAATAAAAAACATTGTACAAGTTCAGTAGGCGTAGGTAATTAAAAATAATAAGGGATGGCAATTTCATAAATCATCGCGCTAATCACTCCAAAAAACTGTAATAAAAGCACGCAACAGGGGAGGAAACGTTTACATTCCACTGTTCTTTCATTTTTGTTCTCATTGCGGGATTTCCAAACACGGCGTCCATGAATTATCACAGATTTCTTTTCGCGTTTGGATTATTACAACCAGGAGTACAGTGTACTGATACGGGTAACGGCGTGAGAATAAGAGGTATTAGATTCGGAGAATAGGTATTACATTTACGTTCTTCCATCAATCTCGAAAACTGCATGAGAGTGCATAATTTCCACGCGTTAATACGCGAAGGCGTGTGATTTATTATTCTCTACAGCTCATACTATATTCTTAATGGCTTATGTGCAGAGTTCATTGTGAGAAATAGAGCCGGCATCTCATGGAAGTACCGCAGTAAATCATCATTAATAAAATCAGACATTAATACTATAATCTGGGAAGTTAAACTGCTGAAATTACCACGGCCCTCTTTTCAGAGTTATATATTTTTTTCAATGTCATCCATAATTGAATTGTTAATGAGATCTTTCATTTTCTCTTTAATTGAATACTTATAGAAAAATGCTAAATTAGTTTGACGTGAATATCATTAGTGAATCGATATGAGCACGGTGCATTCAGAGGCTAATTACTAACTCATTTCGTATACATTAGTTTTAATAAACAAATAATCAATTTCCAGCTTTACTAGAATCTGAACTTACCAGAAACAATTTCCGCACTGAACAAATGTCACGAAGTATTATGGTATGCTATATAAGAGTGGAAAGATCCCAACATTAACAAGGAATGACATTTGAAGCATTCATAGAAGATTCACCCTCTTGTTCGAAATGCGAAATTGAAATTTATTTCGATTCTCGAATTTCCTTCATTCCCGATTCTTAATAACGATTGCTAATGGAAGTCAGATGTTGTTCGTGATCCTTGTTTGATTCTGTGAAATTGCTATTTGCACAATGCCACATCATGAGATGAATTTCCGATGTTGAGAACATGAAACTGAAATATTTCAAATTTGTCGGATCGCTTAAAGGTATAACGGTTACGAATTAGAAGGCATTTCAGTATTTATTTCACATTATTGAAAATTCTTTATCTGTAGCTATATATATATATATCCATACGACGTGTTCTTGAAAAATATATTAGACAATACCTTCGTGAAACAATATTTATGCCTCCAGAATAGAAGAGAGAGTAAATTTTACATCTTTAATTCACATGCGTAAACCACGTGTCGATCCATTTCATGTAAAATATGATATTTAGAAGTTTTTATGTGTAAAACTGTTCAGATCATGTTAGACTATTTCGTGACCTGATGTGCTACTTCTATTTCATAAACAGTGCGTCAGAATGCTGCACGAAAACATATGGCTACCAGAAAAAATTTTCACACTTGGTGTTAAACGCATATTGAAGAAGAGCCATTAAGAATCTGCTATGAAGCATACATGGGTCCCGGTCCTATTTACATTCTTTACTCCTATTCGAGCATGAGAGAAATCAGCATGCCGTAATTATTATGTACGAGTGAGGAAGATATGATTGTTAACCGAGTGGTGATCCAGTTAACATTCCATAGGAATTTCTGAACCGCCTAGTGATACTGCATAGATTGTCGCTGAGTAAAAAGAGTAGGAATACGTCACTACAAGTGGAATTTTTGTAAAGCTCTTTTTGCTAGACCGGCTTGAAATACCAGACGGATCTAAGCGCCATCTTTGAGCAAAAGTATGACGTCAGCGTTAGCCAATCGCTGTTCCCTATCCTGCTCTTTTTGACGTGAATACGCCTTTTAAATCATCTGACGATACTGGGTGCATTCGCAAAAAAGTTACGTAACGCTATGCTTTGAACGCTCATATCTCAGGAAGTATTCAGAATCTATCTGTTTTTTAAGTCTGTGGGTATATCTCGTTATGACAAATTTAATGAGGCATCTCAGTCTGGTTTTAATACCTCTTCCGGTCTTGTCACCAGGCTCGTAGCCCGCTTTCGTAACGAAATTGTCTTACGTTATATCTCGAGCAGTGCCCAACGCAAATAGAAGCCAATGGGGGGTGGTGTCATCTGATAGATATTCTCCAGAAAAATCCAACGAAATCACTGGTTATAATACCTCTTCTGGTCTTGAAACCCGACCCGCGGCCCTCATTCGTAACGAAATTGTTTTACGCTATAATGATAATAACGTGACCATCACGTACTCCCATGAGATATTTACGATCTGTCCAAGGAGTTTGTTAGAGTGTGTTAGTAGACATCCATGCCGAACCGGGATTCGAACCCAGACCCGTACAGTCAGAAGCTAGCTCCCTAACGGCAGTCCACTGGTTCGCCCAGTATCTAGGGAGGTTCGCAACCCAAATAAAAGACAAGGGTATCGTCTGTTAGATATTCTATATATATATATAAAGACAAATCCAAAATGATATCAATTTCATTATGTCAGTACCTACAACGCGATTCAAGTCACAAAGAACGTATTCACGTCAAAACTTGCGGCCGTGTCTATGACACAGCCTACCCAATTTTTTTTTAAACGATTGAATGTCACTTGGAGCGTCAAACCGGTCTTTTGTTCAAAAGATGGAGGACGATGGATCCGCTCTCCTTTGTATAAGTGCCTTACTTTCTTCTAGCAAACAGCTCCCCCCTGTAACGTATTACGAACTTCGTCACTCGCGGTGACTAATCACAGCGTGCTCATTTTTCCTTATGCACGGACAAGAGTAAAGAGTGTAAATATGTGCCCCGATCTAATTATGACCCAAGTACATAGAATGACCTTGGTGTAACAGAATGACAAAAGATCACAATTAAAACTTACGCATCGCAAAAACGCAATCAAATAACTTTCATAGAAATATATCTTTCACTTTGTCTTTCAGAAATAATAATGATAATAAAAAACTCTGACTTAACTGCACATTTTCATTGACGGTGATAATAAAACGCTAACAAGGAATGAAGATTCTGGAAATTCTTACAAGACATCTTTAAGATTTACAAATTACCACGTTGAGAGAAATATAGTCAAGTATATAAATATAAAAAAGGAAGAAAAACCAAAAAAGTCTCGCATGCACCTAGTCAAATTTATTTTAATAATGGATACCCATCTGAAAACACCTCTGAAAGAATAGGATATGCAGGTCTTGACAAGCAGAAGAAATACACAAACTGGTAACAGTCATGTAATTAGGACTCCACGATACGCAAATTATATCCACGGGAGCCTTTCTGCTTCCCGTGGTAATTAGTTTTCTTCACAGATCTTTCTTTATTTTTTTTTCGGTTTCTACAGTTTCTAACCAAGAAGAGGATTGTGATTTTTCCTCCCGCGACCAAATCACAGACAAGAAACACTGCGAAAATAAATTAGCCAGTCTGATTTGTTGAACTTTTAAAAGAATGATGGTGGCAAAAGACGTAACTTTCCCCGTTGTTTGAAAGCTGAGAATTCAATGCTTTTCGCCCATGACAACTGGGGTTTTTTTTTCATATATATATATTGCATATAAATATAACTATCAACTATTGCCGCAAAGAGTGATGATTTTTAGCCTGAAGTTTACGTCATTTATCTTGCTGGTATTGATAGTTAGCCCAATTATGCGGAATCTTGTTACGCATTTCATTCATCAAAAGTTTTCACTTTACCTCCTTAAGTTTAGAGCATTTCTTTGTTTTCGACTTTAGTCATTGCTTTAAGTATTTATTTTTCTTTGAAAAAAAAAACCAACTTGTGTTCGTCCATTTAAAGCATGATGGATCGTAACTTCTCCTTATCTATTAATCATGTGCAGATAAGATATCTTTTAAAATACTTTGGCTGAGTTTCAAGTTCTATGACATTTCACTTCTCTCTCTGGAACTGAGATATCTACCGACAAAATTAGAGGGTTTCTTAGTGGACGTCAAGACAAATAATTTTTCTATAGAACTCAAGGTAGGAATCTACTCATTTTGTCAAGAAAATAGTACAGTATCAAGAGTACCGTCAGTCGATGATTGAAAAGGCAGCGGATATAACGTTGGGGACCTGTGGCTTAGTCTGCACTCCCCGTGGATCTAAATCCACTGGACTGCTGTGAGCACTTCAAAAAATTAGTGTATGACATACCTGTGAACTCCTTGGAAGATCATTTCTTGATGAGGATAAGACCAAGTCCACACGAGGAATCTGCGAGCGAATGCCGGAGATGATGACTTCAAGACAAATTCAAATGAGCTAACCACCCGAGTTTATTCCTGAAAAACGACGTTAGGTCTCATCCGACTGTGGTATTTTCAAATTGCCTAGACAAAAATTTTGATAACCCCGTCACTGCTTTTGAATTACCTCTTCTCAACCAGAGTACGAATAAAGTCACCACAATTTTCATTGGATGTGTATGCGATTTCTTTCCATTTAGTTTCTTCTCTTACAAGAGCGAGATATCTCATCTTAGAGTGGCTGGAAGAAATACTTTAGAGCTCCCTTTCTTTTCTCTCTCTCTCATCATCGTGACGTTTCATTGGTTTATTAATCCTATGTACGGAATGAATTTGAATTTTTGTCGCTTACCTTAGCATTATTGTTTCTTCTTCACTCTTTCCTTTCATTAGCGGTATGGAAAAAACTTCGTTTTAAAATTACATCCTATGATTGTCGCTGATGACAGATAAATCGAGGAATACCGTTGTATGACTTTCATGTATTGTAAATTGACAGTTGCTGGTGTTGAAGCACCCCCCCGTTTGTAAAAGTTTGTATTAACAATGAAAAACCTCCCAAATTCTATGCCAGAATCACTTCTTCAACACTTAATCTATCACATTATGAAAAGTAGAACAAGAAAAGGATAAAAAATGAAAATAAACATAACATAATGAAAAGAAACATAAATAAAATAAAAATAAATGTCACGTAAATTACGGTAAGTGAGGGTAATATGGCCTGAGTATGATAAATTCTGAAAAACAGAAAATGCTAAAAAATACTTTGAAGCGTTGTTTAAAGAAAAACAGTAATGATCCGCGTACATATATGGACGGAAAATATGAAAAAATATTTTTTTCCCAAAGAGTCTACCTCTTGTCCATATTCCCAACAGGTGAAGGTAATATTGCCAATGAACTCTTCAACGTACATATCTTAACAAATTAACAGACATTTTCACGGGAATTTATATATTCAAAAAAAAAGTTATTCAACTAAGAAAACTAAAATGGAAATTAATTTTGCAATAGCTAACAAACGATACCAATGTCGTTTATTTTGTGAACAGCTCGAGCTATAGCGGAGAAAAATTTGTTACGAATCAGGTCAGCGAGCCTGGTGCACAGACGGAAAAGATATTGAGCACCTTTTCCATCGGTACTTCTTGAGATATGAGAGTTTAAACGATTTCATCACGCAACTTTTTGCGAATGCTCCAAATATCGCCATGCGATTTAAAAGACGTATTTTCACGTACATGACAGGATGAATTTATACAGATTGAAATTACAATAAAAATTGAAAAACCTCAAAAACTGCACGTCGGGTGATTAACGAACTAAAATTGGAGAATAATGGTACCTGAGAAATAAATGCAAATGTATCGTAAGAAAATAACAATGTGGTTTTCTGAATGACACTTTCGGCACAATATGTCGAACTGACGAGAAACTGCTCATCAACCAAGCAAAAAAAATAAATTAAGTTATTTGTCTAAACAAATAGCTACACAGCATAATAAAAATGATATAGAAAATCGACTATATTATCATCACGCAGTTTAACCACTGTTTTTCTAACAAATAGTTTGTTCATAACAAATTGTCTAACTTCAACTACCGTCGGCAAATAAAAGGTTAACTTAACACTGATCGTTTCCCTGACATTATTTTTCCGAAAACGGTGAGTCCATTTGAGGACACCCTATATGTAACATATCTTAGTAACCGCATTAGTATAAAACATTCATATCTAATGCATATGAAACGCGGTAAATGGGATAATGAAGAAAAATGTAGTAGGTTATTACGCATAATCACCGAGCATTTTGGTAAGTTTGATAAATTTCCCTACATTAATCATTTTTACCGGTGATTATGCATAATACACAAGCATCACGTCATTGGCAATGATAAATCGTACTATATGATATACTGTACATAATAATTAATACATGTACTGTATCATTTGTTGTCATTATATCGGGGTCCGACTATATTCATCACACATACTACAGTAGACTCATTTGGAATTTTTTCATATTTATCAAAGTAGCCAACGACACTTGGCTATTATTTATAATCACCGGTAAAAGTGATAATGTTTTCGATATTTATTACCAAATTTACCAAATGATGCTTGGGTATTATGCATAATCTCCGGTAAAAGTGATAATTTTTTTAGTACAGTATTTATCAAATTCACTAACGACGCTTGGGTATTATACAGATGCAATGGTAAAAGTAATAAATTTATCAAATTTACCAACATGGTTGTTAAGTATGCATAATAATCGGTTTTACCGATTTATCACATTTACTATAACATATACACCCCATGTACGAATTCTGCATTCAAATGATATTAAACCATATTTTAAAAATGTTCTATGGTTAGTTGTATTTAATGGAACTCGAATATTAGTGCGCTCTAAGTTTGCTGAAAATTTTCTGCATCATCAATGTGCTCTCATTCGAGATTAATAGCCTGCAGAAAACTGCTTTGTACATAGTAATTGAATTACTAAACCCACACATATATATCATGTAAGCTCTCGCTCTGTGTCTCTTCCCTACTCCATAACTATTGGTTTTCTGTACTCAGTATTGGATTTGGTACACCGAGGTCCAATTCCAGAGGATCAGTTGAGGAGGGAGAGGCGGAGAGAAATTCTGTTCCTAAAGCAAATGGAAACATTATTTGTCCTCATCCAATAACAGATACTAGGAGACGGTCACGTAGAAACTGGATAACAGCAATCGGGTCGAGTTCCCGATTTCGAATGGTATTCGAAGTCAATCTCGTGTCTGCAAAAGCGCCTTGACTATTGGGACACGAGCCACGGAATGCATCGCGCTCAGTTAACCGTGATCCATATTACGACGCTAAATGCTGGTTCAAGTTATGCTAGATGTTCAAAACGTATAAATGGGAATCACACAAAACGCTATTGTTAATACTCGGATTATACTGCGTAAGGCTTTGATGGAAATAATGGAACTCAAATGGAACGCTTCCGTGGATGATCACGGGTTATTATGACCTTCCGTTCATGAATAATCCTTTAAAATGTAATTTGGTTCATACACGACCGGTGTGTATGATGATAGCAACGTTTTCTGCATAGTTATGTAGAAGCTTCTAGTTTTTTTGTTTTTTTAGAAATATGCTACTTTTCGATGTATTTCCTATTAAAGAATGCATAAAGATGCAATAATTTTATGCATAGCTATATTACTCGGTAAATGTGATAAATCCGGTTATTATATCCGGTTTTTATTATACACAATAACCGTTTTATGTGTAATCGCCGGGCACATTTTGGTAAGTTTCATAAATTTCTTTAAATTCATCTATTTTACCGACGATTATGTATAGTACCCAAGCGTCACGTCGTTGGTAGACATGATAAATTGTACTAAATGTTATACTACACATGATAATCCAAACATGTATTGTATCGTTATATCGGGGTACGATCGTAAAAATTGCTATTATGTCAGGATCCGACTATATTCATCACACATACAAGACTCATTTGCAATTGTTTTCATATTTATCAAATTCATCAATTACACTAGGGTATTATGCATAATTAACGACAAAGGCGATAAATTTCAAGTATTTATCAAATTTCCAGCTCTTTCTCTCACTCCTGTGAAAGATTTTCCTATGAAAGAACTCGTCCATTATACGTGGCCAAGGTCATCATCTTATGGCAGCCTGGTCCAAACTAGAGATTCATTGCACCCTCTGTCTTCATGTCTTGGTAGTAGCTGCCATAACAAGGGACACTCAGACTGCTGGGGACTGAGGGCCTTAGTTTAGAGACAGAGTTGGAGGAAGCTCATCCACGATCGTTCACCACGTAATAAACATGGCTACCTACGGGTTGCACCAGGAGAACGTATGGATTAGACCTTAAGCCTCTACTCCTAAGCGGTTCCTTCAAGTACTCATAATAAAGCAATCGAACTGTCCTCTCCTAGTAAACAAGCAAAGACTATCCAGAAAAGGTCTGTTTCCCTTTTCTGGATTCCCTTTACAGGATTTCTCATTCATAAAAAGTAAAAAAATCGCATAGTTGAGTTAGATAGCACATCTGATAGAATTGCAAAGTTGGTTATGCCGATATCAAGCAGTACCGGATAATGATTATTCAAGTCTATGCACCAACATCAAGCTATTCTGAGGAAGAAGTAGAGGTCTTTTTTGAATAATTAGGCGAGATGAATAGTAAAAGAAACCATCATATCAAAATAGTAATGGGTGATGTCAGTGCTAGAATTGGAGAGAGAAGAAATGGCGAAAGCTCAGTCGGAAGTCATGGTTACGGCGTACGAAACAACAGAAGAAACCGACTCGTCGAATTCGCAGAGAGCAAACAGTTATGCATCATGAATTCTTTTTTTAAGAAGAAACCCCAAAGAAAGGGGACGTGGAGAAGCCCAACTGGAGCGACAAACGAGATCGACTACATCCTAACTAATAAGAAGCTCTAGATGAAATTGGGGTAGAGAAGACTTACATCAATATCATTAAGGAAATATATGGCAAAGCAACTGCAACTGTTCGTTTGGATAAAGAAAAAGCAAAGATTAAAGTTTGAAAATGAGTCCGACAGGGTGATACTATCTCACCAAAGCTCTTTACCACTGTTTTAGAAGAAATATTCAGAAAACTGGATTGGGATGAGAAAGAAATTAAAATAAATGGAAAATTTCTCAAATATTTATGTTTTGCCGACGATATTGTTATTATCAGTAGTAATCCAGACGAACTACGTAGAAGAAATGGTGAAGGCAGGTGTTCAGGTGGGTTTGAAAATAAATCTACAAAAGACTAAAGTTATGTTCAACAACACAGAGATAGAAGAAGTAGGAAACTATGTATACCTGGGACAAGAAATTACCATGAACAACGGGATAATTAATGAAATAAACGGAAGAATCAGGATCGGATGGAACACTTTTAGCAAAAAACTGTAATTCTGAAGAATCGCATGCCATTATGCCTGAAAAGAAAAGTGTTTAACCAGTGTGTGCCACCACCACTGCCATACGGAGCTGAAACATGGAAAAAACGATATAAAGGCTACACACAACACAAAGGAGCATGGAAAGATGCATGTTAGGCACCAGAAGGGGAGACAGAAAACGAATCACTTGAATAAGAAGCCACACAAAGGTGTATGATATCATGGAAAGAATTAAACGTTTAAAATGTAAATGGGCTGGACATATTGCAAGAAGACAGGGTAACAGATGGACCACGAGCATTCTGGATTTGTACCTCCGTATTGTTAAACGTCCGAGAACTCGTCCCCACGCAAGATGGATCGACAAGATCCGGAAAGTGACTGGAGTCAACTGAATGGCAAAAGCATCAGACAGGGCAAAAATGGAAAAATTTAGGGGAGACCTTCATCCAGCAGTGGATGGAAAATGGTTGATGATGATAATGATTTATCAAATTTACCAACGACGCTTGGGCATTCTGCATGTTCGCCGGTAAAAGTGATAAATTTATCAAAACTTACCAAGACGATTGGTAAGTAAGCGCATAATAACCGGTTATTATATATAATAACTAATTTATCACATTTACCGTAACAGCTACACGAGATGGGATCATAAGGTCTTAGGGGGTAACTTGGCACAAGTGTTCTTCAACTTTTTTACACGTGTGGACCGGAGGAAATTAGAAGCATAATTTGCGGACTAGCAAAAAGAGATCAATAAAAAAGAAGGAATGATTTTCGGACCGACAAAAAATAAATATCGAAAATAATTTGCGAACCGTCAAAAGATAAAATGCAGTGTAAATAAATACGAACAATTATTTGTGAACCGGCAAAAGATGAATAAAAAAAAAAGTATAATTTGTGAACCGTCGAAATATAAATAAATTAGGCAAAAAATTTTATTCGAACGGCCAAAACTAAGTACGCAAAATAATTTGTGGAATGTCTAAAAATAAGTATGCACAACAATTTGCAGACAGTCAAAAAATAAGTAAATTGAAAAAAAATTATTTGTGCAACGGCGAGAAACATAAATGAATTGGAGGAATAATTTTCAAACTGTCTGACAGGGCTGGACAAATTGAAAAATGAAAATCTAGGTGCCAGAAAAAAAATTTTACCTAGAGAAAAGGTCCAAAATAATGTTTTTTCAGGACAGGCCCTCTTTCGGGTTGGCGGATATGCTGCTATTAGTTTTAAACGGTTTGCGCTGTTCTCAGTCTACAATTTAGTAAATACACGAAGAAAATTTTAAGCGCCAATAACAATTTTTTAATCGCCATGATGACCTGGTGGCTGGGATTTGTCCAACCCTGCTGTCTGGAGGCAAAACGAAGTAATAACAAATTTATAGACCTTTTTCTTGAAGTCTGGAAATTATGTAGCGGCTACATTGATTGGGTGGAATTTTTGGCGGACCGGCAGAAAGTTCCCAAGGACTGCCACTGTCCGCGGACCAGCGGTTGAAGGAAACTGAAGTAGACGCAGTTTAAATGGCCGAATAGCTTTTGATAACCGTTTTAATTAGATAGAATTGATCAAGATTAGGTGCAAATTCATGGATGATATCCTGAAAAGATAGAAGAATCGGACTTACCAGCTCCAAAAGCGAAGAATAGACTTTGTTGAGGATTTTTCTCAATCAGTTCAGCAACTCTCATTCCCATTCGCGTGTTACGCTTGAAAATCAATTCTTGCTGGAAGTACAAGTCTATGTCCCTGGCAACTGCAGCGTCCTCTTCCGTCAGACTAGTGTTTATGAGATTAGGTACTTGGGTGGTGTCCTGGCTGAATATCACAGTATCGAGATCACCACAGTTATAGTGTCTAATGAGATCATCTGTAGTGTAAGATGCATGCATATCACTTTCTCGAAGCTCTTCGTGCTGTTGTAATGTGTGGTTCAGAGCGAAGAGAACCTATAAATACATAAAAGAAAGGACTCTTTTTTAGACTATTATATATATACTAAATTATCGTTTTTCGTCAATGGGGATATTTTTATACAGATCTGTCACAAATTACTCTTATTTACGATGAAGTGTTTTCATTCTACACTTGAAGAAATGATGAACTTGAAAAATGATGTCCACTATGTTGAACGAAGAATCAACCACAGTGCTTGTAAAAAGTGTTGGAAGCGATAAACAAGCTAAAGGCTTCAAGAAATAATGACACGAGTCATTCTCAAAAATATGGTAGGCCTACGAGGCATTAGTGTAGCCGGGCAAAAATTCTCGGGTACGTGTTTAGAGTATACGTGCTTAACCCGTGGCCCTCGTGGCCTCAAATGTGGGCCCTTGGAATCATCTGATGTGGCCCGTGACCTAAAACTAATTTTGTAAAAATGTATTAAGCGGCATATTTACAGATAACTTAAGTGATCCGCGATGCACCTCCACATCACTTAGGTGATATGCAATACACCTGCACATCACTCAGGTGGGATACGGCACAGTTTCAGATCACTCAAGTGGCCCGCGGCATATTTACAAATCATTTAAGTGACCTGTAACACTGTCACAGTTCGAGAGCACTTACGCGGTTCGCAGTGCAGTTCCACATCACTGAATTTCCCCGCCGCACATTTCCAGATCACTTAAGCAACCCGCGGTGCAGTTTCAAACCACTTGATGGCCAGGGGCATATTTACAAATCACTCGAGCGACCCGCGGCACATTTACAGATCACTTGAGTAATCTGTGATAACATTCCGAATCACTAAAGCGGCCTACCGCACAGTTCCAAGTCACTTAAGCGATCCGCGGCATATATACAGATTACAAAAGTAACCCGGGATGCTAATCCAAATCACTTAGATCAGCATCCAAGTGGCTCATGATGCGTCTTTGAAACCAATGAAGTGGCTCCGCACACCTTCCTGAAAGTTGGAGCGCCCTTGGTTTAGATGATTTTTATTTAATGATAATTAACTATCAGAAAAAGACAACAAAATGACACTTTTACTTACAACACCAACTAGTTTTACTATCCCAACGTGGCGGCTCGAGAACAGTGTTTCTCAACCGCTGGGCCGCGGCCCGGTACCGGGTTCAGACATCAGTCAAACAGGGCCGTGAATGAGTCGTCTCATTTTTCCCATTTATTCCCTATCAGTCGTGTGTATGACAGGGCCTCCCCCCCCCCCCCTGTGCCCGAGTGGCGCAGTGGTAAAGATGCTAATCCACTATGAAGGTTACCATCAAGGTCCATGGGTCCGAATCCAGGCATAGAACATTCGAAGCAAGTTCTTTACCTACCGAACCTAGGGCGACCACCGATGGATGGAGCCTTCATTTCCCACCCAACTCCACTGGTTGGAAATTACCGTATGGCGATAAAGTAGGGCCTTTCCCCCCCCCCCCAAAAAAAAAGAAATTAACCTGGCCCACGGGCTTCCAAAGGTTGAGGACCACTGCTCTAGAAGATATCAACTACACAAGTTGAAAAAACGACGATAAAGTTTTATTTACTTTATCACTGAACTACAGCGGAGAACACTATTCTTTTTTACCTTTCAATACTTGTAAATTTACGCTCAAGGATATAGGTATTGAGATATTACATTAGACACAAAAGAAATACCGCAGATTACACGGAAGCAACACGAAGTTATTCCAAAGCAATATAACTTCAAACCAACTGCAAGAATTTCAAGGAAACGTCGGTACAATGTAATTCAATCCTCAGCTTCTAGCGTCTCTCCAAAAAGAAAATCCACTGAAATAACGGGACTCGGCCAAAATATCATTTGCCGATGCGAACACGCAAACGGAACAACGATGTTATTTGCATTTATCAAGTAATTAACGAAAGAAAATGTAATTAACAGAACTTCGCGCGAGTCTGAGGGAACATCGGGTATCTTAGGAATAATGTTACACGTATGTAACTGTCATATTTCCCTATTAACTAAAATATTATTTACTTGTTTTTTCATTAACCGAGAAAGATTCACATGCTTCGAACAATTACAATTAGCGTTTTGAAAAATAACTTTATCGACGAATTAGTTTCCGTCATAAACTTTGTTAAAGAGATGAACAAATGTTATGGCTTCTCTTTTCTAGTTTTTTTTTTCTTCTATTCTCATTTTTCATGCTATTTTTTTCTTCCTTTACCAACAAAACACTGAAAGTAAAACTTTTCGGGAAAAACTCTTCTCGAGATTTTCCCAAAGAAACTAATTCATTTTCTTAACTAGCCAGCCAAACAACTGCAATTTCTCAAACATTCTTTCCTAGTGGAATTTCTACTAAGTATCTACTATTGTAGACACATATGTATATGGGTTCGTAAAAATATTAGATTTTTTTTTTTCGCTTTTCATGGAGAGGTACAATATGAAGTTTCTGTTAAAGGTGAGTTTCTGATCTACGAGGAAAATATGGGAAATCGATTGTTCTCCTTTAACTGAAAGCACAGATGGGGAATAAGATTATCCGTATAAAGAGAAACTCGTATTTTAAAAGGAATATGTCACGTTTCAGATATTCTTTGGAAAATACCGGGTATATTTCTATCGTATCTAGGTGAAATCTCATATAAGAGAAATCTAATTATTAGAGCCTAGGGGTAAAATGCCATAAATACCTATTTTTGAATATTTTCGAAACTTTTTTTTTTGTAAAAATGTCTTTTTCAAATTTTTCCTGCCATTAATGTATTTTAACATTTTTTTTTTTAGTTTGTTCGTAAATTTCGGAGCCCATATTCTGTAGAACTTGGATATTTTGAGCTTGAAAGTTTGTTTTGCCTTTCAACAAATACAAAACCACAATTGAATTTTCTGGATGTTAATGCCGAAACTGATATTTGGAAAGTGATTTGTCTCCTCAGGGAACATAGCAGCCTCCCTTAACTACAACAATTTTCGCCCCAGTTGGCGTTTTTGTATGAAGAGATGGTAATTTTTCGGCCTAAAATATACTGAGAAATTGAATTTTCTGGATGTTAATGCCGAAACTGATATTTGGAAAGTTGTCTTTGGATTTATCTCTTCCCGGAGGAGACAAATCAATTTCCAATTATCAGTTTCGGCATTAACATCCAGAAAATTCTATTTCTCTGTATATTTCAGGCCGAAAAATTACCATCTCTTCATACAAAACCACAACACACAAAATACCCGAGGAAGTGGCAGAAAAAAGATTCCCATAAAAATATGGCTAACGAATTCCTCGGCTTACGAATTTTTCGGCAGACGAAGATTTTTTTGTGATTTTTCTGCCTCGGCTAACGAATACGGTACGGCTAACGAACATTTTCACTGAATGGATGCTGTTCATATCAGCCTACGGTCAGTTCTTTGTTTTTTTTATAGCCCTCCTTGGTGTTTTAAAAGAGTTATCCAGAAATTTTTGGCATCGTCTGGAACGAATTAAACGATTTCCCATAGAAACCTATAAACAATCGCGTTTCGGCTAACGGACGTGATTCTGGAGCGAATCATCTTCATTAGCCGAGGAGGTATCACAGCATATCTAAACTACATCAAAAATACAGAAACCCAATAAGCAATAGAAAACAAATATAACCAAATAAAACTACAAATAGATATAATGCGGAGTAAGTGCAACCAAAATTATCAGTCAATTTTCGGATACTTCATATCTAAAACATAGAAGAGTTGATCCACTTTGCCCAAGAATATTGAGAAGACACCAACGAATAAGGCAAATACACAAATATGCGTATGTGTATTTGCCTTATTCGTTGGGGTCTTCTCAATACTTCACATCTAGGCTTTTAGTTTATTTTTCCTTTCTTCCATTAATTGTAAATGCCTTTTTAGTGCCTTTTTGCCTGCCTATTTTGACCATCTTTAGTGCATAAACTTCCGGACTATTAATTATCAACTATTGAAATAAAAAAGAAACACCAGTTCCCTTTACAGCAGCGGCTACTAATACACGTTTTTATTCGCGCTTCTCACTATTAAATTTATATAATGCTTATACATTTTTTTTATTTCTTCTAAACGTTTATTATGTTACCTGCTTCAAATATTTACCCTTTGTTTGAATATTTTGTTTGCATATTGTTTTTTTCCCCGCTGTATTTCCTATCACTTACGTAAACTTGAGCGCGACTTGTTGAAGATGTTTTCGGAACTGCGTTTAAAAAAGCTTTAAAAAAATTCGATTTTTTCCCTTAATATATCTGAATAAATACATATATGTGTGTATATATATATATATATATATATTGCATTTTTCCCCTCTGAAACACATTATTTAAAAATATATATAGTTTTAATAATAAAAACACTGTCGCGAAATTTTGAGTTTGCTTAGTTTGTTGAAATTTTTTTTTTCCTATAGACGCTAAGATAAATTAGGTTTTATTTTATTAAATTATGTATTTTTGGAGTAAATATTTGATCGTTATAATCGAAATTTTATGTACTTTATAATGATGTGGATTGGAGAAATAAAATGGTAGCTTGTTGAGTGACTACGTTTAAAAGTTGCTTAGTTGGAATATATTGACAGTGAAAATGTAAATAGATTACAAAAGAAAATGTAAATAGAATATTATGTAAACGGATATTTATATATAGACAACTAAATGTGTCAAATTTCACGGAATTTAATGAGAAATGTTTGAAGCCTTATTCAATGAGTTGTGAAAGGTGCAGTATTCTCTCTAGATCGATTCGACAATGTTCTGTGATTTTGCATCGTCTCAGATATTATTGGAATCTTTCTAGTTCAGCGTTTGTACAGACCACTTGTGTCCCGTATTACACGAAATTCCTGTATTTTTAGTTGTTCTGAATTGTTTTATATATTTGTTTCGTTTTTTCCACGATGTTTACTTGAATTTGTAATGTTTATTTAAATTGTGAATAGCCGTCGTTTTCATAACTTATGATCTGTAATACAAATATTCATTTTAAATATATGTTACGTTCAACGTTTTTCCTTAATTTTTCAGTGATTTTAGCTGCAATAGGGTAATTTGTCTACTTATGGCAATGTTTTTGGTGGTAATTGGCGACGTCCCGTACTTAACACATCCCAGTTCCCCTTATTTTCCTCAATGAAATGTGGTCATCTAGTCATTTGAATGTATTTTTCGTGAAACAAATTTTTGTTTACTGCAATTTATATAGCAGCCCTTTATTTCCCACCCTTCACCCATTTTTGCAGTAATTAGTCAACTTGTAAATTGCAATCTTCTGACTGCAATCGGTGATATCCCGTATTTAGGTTCGCGATTTCCAGCATTTTCCTTGGTGATGTATGGTGGACCTAAATATGAAGGTACAATTTTTACTTGAACCCATATGGATATTAGTAATATCAATCACAACAAATACAAATACAACGCCACAACAGGCAAACTGCCCAACGAGGTGGCTGACTTAAGAACATCATGGATCCCCGAGCCCCTACCTACTACTGCTACACCACACACATGCACCCCCCCCCCCCCGCGGAACCCCCCAACGAATCGGTACATGCGGGAATGTGCGTGTACGTGTAGTGCAACCTGACGTGAAGTTTGTTTCTGTGTAATGCTTGTTATGTGTAGTGCTGTCATCTGCCCCCAGTTTTACTAACTATGAGTGAAGTGTTATGGTTGAATGATTTATCGTTGTAGGACTGTTGCTCTCTGTGGCGAGACTTTTTAACGGGGAGATCGGCTCGCATTTGCGCCTTGAAGTTGGGAACCACAGAAAACCAACTTCAGCCGACCACCACTGTGGGGTTCGAACCCGGATCCTCGCATCACGAGTCCGGCACTATAACCACTCGACCACCACAGCGGCATAACTAAATAAATAACTGAATTTTTTATTCAGATAAGAATCGAATTATCAAGTCTGCTAGTGCCATCGTCGTGGACCAGAGCTGTTCCGCGGACTATAGGTTGAGTTCTAGTTTATGTTTCCTTCATGGACAGACTTTCTTATCCATAATACCCAGTGGGCGAGAATTCCTGGACACAAATTGTTTAATTGACACAAAATGGTGCGGTTTGCACCAAAGTACCTACTTATCATGTGGCCTAGAATTTCTTTTTTAAATTTTTGTAAATTAAAAAAAAATTATTCAAAATTTCACTCACAGGAAGCGCTGTATCACAACAAACTCAACATAATGCATAAAATAGCGATAATTAATGTTTACTACGATTTACGTTACCCACATTTGAATATGAGCACCCTTTCACTCATTTACTTTGACTCGTTTTTACTCGTTTCACTTTATAATATACTGGAATATACAGGGTGGGCTAAAAATCCTGGGCACATTTTAAAAATTAATAAAAAATCAACCAATTGATATGAAGAGGTGCGGTTTGCACTAAAATACTCATTAAAGGCGTCAAATTTTCTTTTTCATTAATAATAAACATTTCAAAAATTCTTTCACTAATGGCAATGTATTACTAAACCTGACAAACACATAAAATGCGACACAAACGGTGCATAATTAATGTTTATTACGATTAATACATAAAATAACCGCATTTCAATATGAATACCTTTTCACCCGTTTAGACGTGGTCCGAGCTGAAACTCGCACTCATATTGAAATGTGGTCGTTTTATGTAAGCAAATCCTAAAAAAACATTAATTATGCACTGTTTGTGTTACTTTAATGAGTTATGTCGAGTTTTTCAAGGTGCAGCGCCATCCGTGAGCGAAATTTAAACTATTTTTTATAACTTATGAAAAAAACCCTCGATCCCTTGATACGTATTTTGATATAAATTGCATCTCCTTTTTACGTGAATCGGTTTATTTTTTATTCATTTTTAAAATGTCTCCAGGAATTCTCGCCCACCCTGTACTTTTTTTGACGAAAAGATTGGTTCCAGGATCAAGGCACAGGCACATATGACTTCCAAAATCTCCTCACGTGAATAAAATTATCATTTGTCAATAATGTGACATTACGTTATATCAGAGGCCGATACGTTTTCATCAACGATGTAAGCAAGGTTCATCGACATCATTCTCTATGGGAATCAGCCGATCAGAATATAAACTATGAAAATTACCTCTATTTACAATTTTAGTTAAGATAACAGATTAAAATGAACTTCATTGTGAAAAAACGGCGGATTATGTATCATATAAAAAGTCTATCCAACCAAAAATAATGGACGGTCCCGTAGAATACAGCTCATACTTGTATAGTCACACTACGTACTCATAGAGGTAGGCCAAAATGTTTCAGACAATGTACTGGTCCTTGGATATCCCTTTCAGACCTTGCAAGCAAAAATGTGGTGGTTGCTTTTTCTCACTGTATTATATATATATATTTTTAACTCAGGTCTTTAAGCCCTTGCTTAACCTTAGGAGTTAAGTTCTGACTCGAAGGATTGTGTAAGTTTTGAGTTGGAAATATGATGAATATGAGCTTTAGGGAGGCTTTCATCAGTGATCAGCACTTAAAGTTGAACTTTCAGGATTTTTTTAAGATGGCTACCAGGAGTAAGTGCCTACAGGAAAAGTGTGATGCATTACATGTAATTTAGCAATAAAATTCTGAAAAAAAATTATACATTGAGATAATATCCACAACATCTTGGCTGAAAAAATTTTAACGAAGTGAATTATATATCTTCACAAACAAAATTGAAAATTTGAGAAAAAAAATGAAGATTCGCTGACATTTATGTTTTAAATAAAGTTTTTGAATACGAAAAATGCAAAAAACATCTTGAAAATCCTAAAAAATGAATTCATGAGTCTGAAAGGTTGAGAAACGCTGAACTAAAATATTTCAGTCAAACAGCAGCGGTACATGAAAATGAGCAGAACTCCGGGGTTTTACATACACAAATTTTCAGATAGCATCGTCACACCTTCATCGAAAATTCATTAAGGTAGACTCGATTCAAGTTAATTTCAGTCGAGCTTAAATAAGGTATGGAATATGAAATTCTTTAAATAGCAGATCATTTATTTTATAAAGATGTAAAATACCCCCCTTTTTTTTGTTCGTTTTCCCGAACAAGAAGTACACACCTCTTTCATCACATTTTGAAGTTAAATGACTCCTAATTCATCGATTAACTCTAAAAGATAGATATGATTCAAAATTGCTCGTTCCATTCGGAGAAAGATATCAGCTGTCGGAGGAACTTTCGGTCGTGTGTGAACCGAACTCATTACGGAGGAGAAGCAGCAAATCACTAAATTTTAAGAGTCGAGCTGATGATTTGAAAGTGAGTGTGGAGAACGTGATGAAAGAATCAGTTGGAGGTTGGGTTTGTTGTTTGCTTATCATAAGAGAGAGAGAGAGAGAGAGAGAGAGCGAGCGAGAGCACCTTTCTTGCAGATAACATTATAGATGACGATCATTAGGGTAATCGTCTCTGGCGCTGATTATATCAGGTAGATGGGTGATTTACCGAGCTTAATGCTAGCTAATGACGGACCCTAATAAAAGGAAACGCAAATGGCCGATCCCCCCCAGCAAACAACATAGAGAAGCATCCTGGAACGTTAATGGACTGAAAGCGCGTTGGTGGGAGAATGTTGCTGCACTTCATTTCCGGAGTGGTTGCCATGAATTGTCGTTAAGTTAAACACTTTTAAAACTTTGATGAATTCTTTCATGTCTTATTCCCGTTTTTTTGTTTGTCTCATTTTCGTTCTCTGCTTTATTTTGCTCTCTCTCCAATGACTTGATTCGTTTCTACAACTGACATCGATGACTTATCCGAGGAAAAAAAAAGGAGTCGTTGAACAAACTTCACATCCCGCGTGATATTAGTGAATCCAATCGCGATTCCTGTAAACAGCACTTTACGGTATCATTTCGTATGTCGATGTAAATAGGTGGTACTTGACAATGGTTGTTACAATGGATGATTCGTTTGGGGCGTTTTACGAACAGCTTACATAAGAAATAAAAAAAAATCTGTGGTTGATTCTAAACTCAAATTGAGATACAGTCCATGCCGCTTAATGTGATCACATTGGAACTCAGAGTTTCTGATAGCAATGAATGTGAACGCCAGAACTTTGCCACTGGACCTATACCGTTGCCGAGATCTCTTCCAGCCCAGCTTCGTGGCAGAGTCCGGAAGGGTTTCTGATAGCAATAACCGAATGATAACTATATCGGAAAAAGTCCCGTTTGCAAGTACAATGACTATACATCGCGTTTGGTCGAACAAGACGTGTGATAAACGGGTTTTAGTAAAACAGGACACACAACTCTGTTTTTCTTTCGCACATAACTGGTAACCGAAATGTTCAAAATCGTTCCATTTTTTCTTATTCTATTCTAAAACCAGACTTTTTCCCCCTTTGAGGTAAACTTCTACATTTTTGTTATTCAGCCATTGTGAGTCATTGCAATGGAATGTCTAATATCACGAATTACGATATTTTTTTAATATACAATGCGTTCCATTAGCTATCTTAAAAGTGTGTCCTGTGAAAAGAAATTTCAATCTGGTCAACTGAAAGAAACTGACCATGAATTGAAGGAAAGGGGGCTTTTTTCCGTCATATAATTGTCTTCAATACAGGAATTCCACTGCAACTGCACGCGTACATGGATCACAGCGAAGACTACGGACTGATCACTACATTAAGTACGGAAATGCTTGTCAACAAGGGAGGTGGGAAAGAACATTTTCTAACCTCCTACATAGCCTTCCTCATAACGATAACTTACGGGGAAAATAAATAAATTTGGTTAAATCTTATAACTTCAAAATGAGCAAAAATAACTTTCGACGGAAAAAAATGGCACCATTATCATATATCATGGGTGAGCGGTAGCCAATAATACGATAGGCTACTCACCTAAAGTACCAAAGGATGTTTAGAGATGTCGCGAGTTCGATATCCGGTTAACTTATCCGATTTAGGGGTTCAACAGAAAGGGCAACATATTATATATGTGACCACAGAAAAAGATTGCTACCGCATGGAGTCCCACATCGAGGGGTCAGCGCACCAACTTCTCGGTGAGTATGAAAAAAGGCAAAATTTCGAACGCTGCCGTTCGAAATCAGCAATAAATTGCAGAACCAGATATAATTATACCTCGTGTGCAGAAAATGACCGTGGTGCGGCAAAAATGATGTGAACATGATAACATTATATAAAGATCCGATAAAAAAATACGAATTTTTCCCCCATCTTATGATATTAGTCCGATCCGGTTTCTTTACAAGATTGATAAAAATGCCCGAAAGATAACAATATCTGTGAATCTAATAAGCGGCGTCGACTGTCTCAGAAATATTAAGAAAAAAAAGGGGATTTCATTTGCAAAAAAATATATATATAATAATTGGGGCAATATAAAATGATATTCTGCCACCAGAGACCGCTCGTAATGAAGGCACGAATTTTCTCTCCCCCAGGAGAATTTCAAGACACCAGTTTGATGCCCTAACCTGCTATGGAACATACCTGTATAAATTCAGCATCTTGTGGGAAAATTGTGGTCAAACGTACTGTACTGACTGCTTACTTCTATACAGCCAGGTTGAGCGTGATTTTTTTCTATTTTAACACCCGTATTGAACATAAAATTTCAATATTAAGAAGACAACAACGAATAAGGCAAATACACGAAAATACAAAAAGTCCTAATACATTTCAATACCAATGGGTGCCGTCTTCAGAGGAAAATTTTAACCACTAGTCACGCTGACCGAGTTTCCCACTTGGGTTGAATACCAAATCTTCACGCTCGGTTGCTCAACGGAAAAAGTACGTCTGTTCACTTCAAACTTCGTGGTAAGAAATGGAAATTTTTCAGCTGAGCAACCGAGCGTGAAGATTTGGTATTCAACCCAAGTGGGAAACTCGGTCAGCGTGACTAGTGGTTAAAATTTTCCTCTGAAGACGGCACCCATTGATATTGAAATGCATTAGGACCTTTTGTATTTTCAAATACAAATACAACGCCACAACAGGCAAAATGCCCAACGAGGTGGCTGATTTGCCTTATTCATTGGTGTCTTAATATTCTTGGGCAAAGTTGATCAACTCTTCCATAAAATTTCAATACGCAAATTATATAATTAATTAGAAAAAAAAAATTACAAAAAAAATCATATTTGTGAAAATTGACTTCTGGTATCTTGGAATGAAATTTTGTTTTAACGTCCCCCAGAACATTCGACCACGAGCAGCCACTGACTGCCACCAATCAAAAAAAAAAAATGCCTATTTATAATATTTGCGATCCTCTTTACGGTATCAAATGTATCCAATTAAAACTTCGATAAATATCTACTGAGATAATAGAAATTAATTCTTGATTTTTAAAATAAAAAATTTAAGTCTCAAAAATTCTCAAAAAACTTCGAAAAAACGCGAGATGTGGTAAAAATCACGAATTTCATTTACCTATAATTCGACGAACTTTATCGCGTGTGTGTGTGTCCTGGGGTAAATTTCATTCATTACATTAGAGAAAATTTCAAATGCTATAATATAAAAAAAAATATTTGTAACCATGCCTCATGATTGTTACTAAATTTAAATTTATGAGAGAGATTCTAATATGTCCGTGTGTTGTCATTAAAGGCGTTACCATGGCTTGTCTTGGCAAGCATAAAATATAATCTCATATTTTCAGAAAATATCAGTAGTGATATGAAAAGGATATATCTATCTTATATTACTCTTAATAAAAAAATTGAAACTTTTTTGTTGGTCCAGCCGAACTTTTAACAATGATTATTATCAAATTCGGCTTACAAGGGCTGGAAAAAAAGAACTTTCCATATCTGATAATAAAAGAGAAGCATGTCTCAAATTATAAACTAAAATCGTACATTTATTATGTACCGAGAATTTCAGGAAGAGTATAAGAAAGAAATTAAATTTCCGTGGTTGATTTTAAAACTAGAGGCACACAAAATGAAAAAATATCAGCAAAGAAACAGCTGTTATAGTGGCACCTCCGTAAAATAATAATTAACAAAATATTTCTAACTTTACTAATTAACGCAAATTTTACTAATTAACAAGTTTCTGATCGAGGCTGTAAACAATTTTGATTTTTATGTTTTCCCTGTTATTATTTTAAAAAAGTTTCACTATCACAGATGAATTTCACTGATATTTTTTCACATTTTCGTCTAAATCAATCAAGATTTATTATTTAATATAATAACAAGAATAAGAATAATTATTTATTCTTTTCGGATACTCTTCTCACACTCTCTGATTGTTAACTATTCCTATCATTCTGCAGGGTGATTCTAAATTTCGGACTCAATTTTAAGAAGTGATATAAGTTGTATAAGACACCTAAACAAGCATTTTTTTTTTTATCATAGAATGTGCGGTTGAATCGCAATACCAAAGGCGGTAGGGGGTGTTTTTAGGGAGTGCTCAACAGCACTTTACTAAAAGCAGATATATTTTTCGGATGGATTTGCTGCGATGAGTGCAATTAGCCATTCGTTGGTTCATAAGAACAATCGGATTGGATCGCGCGCAGTTTGTTTTTTTAATTGATGTAAGGACCGTCAAAGTTATGCTGTGCCAAACAATGCCTTGTGGTAGACAATATGCAAGGTAAAAGGTACAATGACTTGTGGTAGAATTTACGTTACCCAGGTTGCACCATGAGTAGGCCTACCACACTGCAATACCATACACCCTCGAATGGTTGATTGCACTTATTGCAGCAAATCAGTCAGAAAAATATGACATTTACTTTTGATGAAGTGCTGTTGTGCACTCTCTAAAAATACCCTCAACCACCGCCTTTGTTATTGTGATTCGACCGCACATTATATGACCAAAAATGTTTGTTTAGAAGTCTTATATAACCTCTTAAAGTTTGTCCCATGCATTTATAATCACCTTGTATACACTTTCTTTTTTAATAGCATCTTTAAAACTTCCATCATTTATATTATTCATTTTCAATGACTAATTATTATTTAATTATTTATTTAATTAATTATTATTACACAATAATTTTTTAATAAGTTATTATACTTATTTTTATTATAAGTTCTTCGCCTTTCAGAGGCTCTGCAATTATAGATAAAATTTGATATTATACCCTATTCCTGAGCCGGATTCCAACAGATCAAAATCCCGACTAGTCAAAAACCTCACAGAGCAAAATTCCACAACAAGTGAAAACATTTAACAGACCAAAAAAAACCCCAACAACATAAAAAACTCGACGTATCAAAATAAATTTCATGAAAAATACTTAGTTAACTGACTTCATTAATTTATTATCTGGTTGTTGCGGAATAAAACCATAAATTACCATAAAAATTCTACAAATTTAATTTTCAACAAACAAGCCACAATTTTTTGCTATTTGTTAAAAACTTAATTTCTCGCTCTTGAGAACATTTGGATTTCGCAATAATTTCAGTAATAATGATAACAGTGTAACCATGAGAGTCTTCATTTATTTCAGTTTTTTTTATTTACTATATTTGTAGTTTGTTAATCATAATTGCTATTCCCTTCTCTAACATCCCGTGGTTCGATGTGGTGCGAGAGATTAAATAGTCGAGTTATAATTGAAAGAGCGCAAAACTGAGCTTATTATTTTAAACTTACTGCGATTTGTGATTTTTTTATAACAATTTAAGAGTATTTTATTCTGCATCGTAACTTCCTCTCTCTCTAAAGTTAAGATCAGTTAATTAAATATTATTTTATGAAATTTGTTTTGGAACGTTCGGATTTTGTCTTGTCGGTATTATGGTCTTTCGAGATTTCGGATTGTTGGCATATTGACTGTCAAGATTATGACGGGAACTGGATTCATACTGATGAAAAAAATAATGACCGCGAACATGAAAATCTGGTGACTGGTGAAAATCTTGGTGACTTTTTACTGCTAATTCCATAATTTGGCACTTGACTATATCCGAGCATAGACTTGAAAAGGTTATTGTTACACCTAATATTCTACTATCCAACCTACTATGTCTCGCCTATATTGATAACATAAATAATATCAATACCTTTCAAACAATTCCACTTTCACGTCAGTTAGTCAGTTAACCTATTTGTACCCACTGTACTCAATGAATACCTCGAGGACTCGGCTTTGTATAATATTTCAGCCTTGGAGATAGATGTTGCGTATTTTAGCACGTGTAGATTACAACCCTACTCAGAGACTGGCATCGAAAAAATTCTCGAGAAGAAATTTCTGGTTTAGAAATGAACTCTCTCTCTCTCTCTCTCATAAAGTTAGCGTATTTCATTACCTCGTCGGCATTTTTGTTTTCCACCTTATATTATGGGCATTATATTGTTATTTTAACGCAAGTGATTCTTTTGTAATTGTGTATTTAGATTATACGGTTTAATGTGAATAACTAACAAAATTCAATTTCGTTTCACCCGTCCAGTGTTATACTTCCTTTGATGTATTAAAATCTCTTGGAATATTCTTAATTGGTGCAATTTTAACAAAATATCACGATATCAAAATGGAATTCAAAGTGCATCAAGGTGCTAGCACAAACGGGTTAAGGATCTTGTGAGTGAAACAGAATCCAGTAGACTGTTTCAAGATTTCCTAAACAAATTGAGTTCCTCGCTAGGCACAAGGAGTCCATATCCCACGAAACACGCACTCTATACCGGAACTAATATACATATAAGCTTACACAGTATCTCTTTGTTCCATCACGTTCGTAATCTCAGTAACCGGAGGCCAAAACACCTTAGTCTTGGGATATAAGGAATAAGTACGCCATTCCTTGGACTAATCAACTAAAGAGGGCTATTCAGAGAGTCTTGAAGCTCAGAATTTGCGATAATCGTTGAGCAAGAAACGCAATTCGATCTTTAACATATCACGTACCTGGTATTAACAAGATTTATTCAACAGACACACAAATTTTGAATCTGTAAACGTAAAAAACAACAAATGTGTGTGTGTGTGTGTGTGTGTGTGTGTGTGTGTGTGTGTGCTGTAAGACTGTAAAAAAGGTCAATTTTTAACTTATGTTTCAAGAAATCATTAACAAAAAGGGGAGATAAATCACCGATTGCAGTAAATATCTTACGTTTTTCTCATCGAAAACAAGGTTTAATTCCGAAGTATCAAAGTCGAAAATTAAATTGCAAAAAGTATTTTGCTCGCAATTTCGAACATCAAAAAATCTAGGCCAAACACGAAGAATCGAATGTTATTACTGCAATAAATACTTTCTTTAATGTCACACTAATGACCAATCGGATAAAAGTAAAAGTTTCGCGAAGAAGGAAAAAATATACGCTAAAAAAAAAGAAACACACAGTTTTATGGTCGTAGAAAAGTGGTTAAAACGCAACCAAAGAAAAGTAAAAAAAAAAAGGCAAAATACGAAAAAAAGATCTAGAGATAGATGAATGAACGTCCGTTTTAATAGCACAAAAAGGCTTTGGTACTGAGCTCGAAGATAACATTCAAACTAACGTATCATGCCTGTAAGGGCATCTCAAAGCAATGTTTAATGTCTTGAAATATCGGTTTCCACTGTTGTTAAACAGCACAATAAACTGCAATTTATTGCGGATCGTACATCCGATGAGTCTTAATTGCAAAGAATAGGGAGGGGAAAAAAATTTTTGAAATGAAAGAAATTCCAGTCGTCGGTTTTGCATTTTTCTCCTGCCAGACAGAGCTAATAGAAGAACAACGTATGTTTTATTAGAGTAATTTAAGAAGAAAGAGAAGAACTTTATGTATATATAAATCCAACAATCGAACATCGCTTTATTTTATTTCATTTATTTATTTTTTTTATGCAACAAGAGTTATAACAACAACAACAAAAAATAATGTCAGTTTGTTATTGATCGTATTTACGGTGAAAAGGAATTCTGGAATTAAATTTAAAAAAAAAACAAAAAACCAGGAGTTGTCTTTTTTTGAATAGAATTTGAAATTAAGAACCCAAATGTCAAACGACAATGACGATTTTTTTCTTTTTTGCCAAAAGCTATTATCGGTGATCCATCATGATATTTTTGCTTGCGTATTTCGTTTTCTGAAATTCAACGTAGAATTTTTGCAAACGTAGTTTTCATCAAAAGAAATTGTTCTCGCAATTTTTTTTTGTATTAGCGAGAAAACGTTTCTGTTTATTCTATTAAAATGAAACGAGAAATTTTTATTCACGCGTTGTAATTTTCAATAAATAATAGAAATTACTCTTTTGGAGTTATAAGAAAAACATTTAAAAAAAATATCAGTCTGTTATTAATTGTATTTACGATGAAAATAATTTCGTAATAATTTTTGTGCTGATTAAATACATCTCTAATCATTTATTGTCCGTGATTTTTAAACTGATTATATTACGCATTTCCTGATTTTTCTGTTGTCGATCCCTCAGAATTTGATGGTTTTCTAAAAATATTTTGAAAACCATACTAAATACAATAGAAAGCCATACTAAACCATTTTGTATTCTGTACTTTCAGGTGAGGATATATATAGATTATATAAACGCGATTTATAATCTATAGGGTGATTACTTAATTCCCCTTGCCGCATTTTACTGGCGAACCGTTGATCTGAGAGGCATACTTCCAGTTATAAAAATGGTCCAAATAACGTGAAGCTCAGATACATCAATCATGTTGCAAAGGATTGTATAGTTATTAAAATAAAAATGTTAACGCTTTATACGGACACGCAGGGCTCAAGAACCCAGTTACAAAGTTGTTGCCCTGTCCTTCCTGATGCCAACAAAAAAATTCCACGGTTTTAAGTGCAATATTCACTGAAATATTTCAATTCTAAAAAATGAGGAAAGTTGGGAAAAACAGCGTTAAATACGGATAAACCGTTTTACCAACACTGCTTTAACACTATTTTTCCCCAAACTTTCTTCCGTTTTTCGAATATAAATATCTCAGTGAATATTACCCCTAGAAACGTTGAATTTTTTTGGTTAGCATCAGGAGAGACAGATCAACAACTTTGTAATTGGGTTCCTGAGCATAGGGTGTCTGTATAAAATGTTAACATTTTTATTTTAATAACTATACACAAAACCCATTGCAACATGAATGACGTATGAGTTTTACACGTTATTTGCATAATTTTTGTAATCGGAAGTATGCGCCTCTAGGTTCAACAGTTCGCCAGTAAAATACCACACATGCACCCTGTTACCTGTGCACCTTTTATAAATTTTCTTTCACTGGTTTATGTGTTTCGGCCATGCAATGGACAGCCATCTTCAGAACATCGTGCTCTGAACGGATGTTCTGGACGAGCATTGGATGTTCGTCCTGGAAGAGGAAGAAAACCCGTTTCTATAGACGCAGTACAGGAGGTTTCGCTTCTGGTGGAAGAGGACAGAGCTTCAAATTCTCGTGGTAGCACTAGTGTCAGGGGTGTAGCACAGGCGTTGGATAGGCCACGTTCAACTGTCCATAAGATCATGCGGAATATCCTCCGATATTACCCGTACAAACCTTCACTTGTACAACGGTTGCTTCCACATAATTAATACGCTCGACTCCGGTTATCGCTGCACTTTCTAGCTCGCGTTGAGGTAGATTCAGAATGGCCTTGTAATATCCTCTGGACAGACGAAGCGCATTTTCACTTGGATGGGGCAATCAATACTCACAACTGCCAAATTTGGGGACCAGAAAATCCACATGCTATCTTAGAGGTTCCGATGCATTCCCCAAAAGTGACGGTATGGTGTCGATTTACTGCATCATTTATTCTCAGTCCCTATTTCTTCAAGGAGTTACGTTCTTCAGGTCCAGTGACATGTTCGATCACCGGGAAGCGAAATGCATTGCTGTTGCAGAAAGAAATGGGCCCGGCTCTGAAAGTACGTCACTGCCGTGCAGACACAATCTTTATGAAAGACGGAGCTCCTCCGCACATTGCAGCGTTGTGTTAAGAAATTTCTAAAACACATCTTACAGAAGAACGTTTCATCAGCCGGCACTTCCCAATCCCCGGACCTTAATCCAGCAATTTTTGGCTTTGGAGGCATTTTAAACGCCAGGTAAGTCATAACAATCGAAGAACTTTACCTCACCTTAAAGGCAGTATTTCACGCCATGTGCTGAACATTTCCCCGCATACACTTCGGTCAGTTGTGGAAGATGCCATATTGCGATTTCACATGGTATCTGAAAATGATGGCATGTTTTGTTGCAGTAACAAATTGTAAAAATGTTTAACGATTGTTAAAATTATAAACGTTTACCTAAATGTATCACTTTTTTATAAGAAAACCCTCTGGTGGCGACATGTGCAACTAATTTTTCCCTCTGAAACTAATTTCCATCACTTCATGAAGTCCTACACAAAATTTCACAATTGCCTGTAGGCCAATTTAAAATAGGGTATTTTAATTATGGACGCCCTGTATATTGGTGATTTTTGAGCGAGGTATAAAAAATATTGTGTTGTAAGAGGATTTTAAAATCTCGTCAAATAATATCGTTATAGAGGGGTTTATCTTAGCAAAGGATGTCATTGTATCGAGAGGAGTTTAGCATTAGACTATAGGCAGTTCCAAACAAAATTCGAAAAAATATCGTTGTAGAGGGATTTATCATTGTATCGTGTATCGTTGTAGCGAGGTCTCACTTATTAGAAGTAGCTAAACAGCGAGAACTGATGAATCTATCTCACAGTATATGTTAATATACATTTAATAAATCATTTATTTTGGTCGTGACGCAACATTAGATAACAGCAATCATAAGATGATTGAGCCATGTTTCGCATGGTCAACGATTTATTAGAGAACTTTAACATCAAAAAACAAATAAACAAATAGAAAATGGTCGTAATTCTTTGAATTCGTGTGAAAAAAAATCCATCGTCATAGTTTTTTCGGATTAAATAATTCGTAATAATACGTTTAGGGATATAGCGTGATCTAAAACAAATGATCATACTAATATTCCCTTTTTAAAAGGTAAAAAATTATCCTGGAGGTGTAAACCTCCGGTTGACAACTAGTTGAAATTAATACTATCAATTATAAAAGCAACGTAAATTA
Organism: Pholcus phalangioides; assembly: GCF_987345545.1. Lineage (NCBI taxonomy): Eukaryota > Metazoa > Arthropoda > Arachnida > Araneae > Pholcidae > Pholcus > Pholcus phalangioides. Next base: position 11,531,520 of record NW_028301625.1, on the reverse strand, counting down.
ATTATGCGTTGCGTTGCTCCTCCGATAAAAAAAACAACGTAACGAAACTTTGTTTCAGAAATCTTTAACGACTCATAATGAATCGCAAATGGCGTCGTTTTAATGTCTTTTCACGCAATTAAGTTCCATATTTTTTCAGTGCCTTGCTTCTCTGAAGCTTCTGCAACGGAATGAGCAAACGTCTGAAAAATTCTAGTAATGGAATTAGACTTCAGGAGTAGAACAATAAGAAAACTACGTGACCGTTCAGAACCAAATACAATTAAGGTTTGATTCATTTACGCAATTTTCGATGTTCAATTTCATCTAATTGATCATAAACTATAATACAATAATAAAGGCCTTCAATTACACCCGAAACCAATGATCCATACGCATCATTACGAAATAAAAATAAATGCACTTACGTAAATAGCGTTTGAGACATGTAAATTCGATAACGTAATTTACACCCGGAAATAAATTACGTACCAGGAAATTAATGAATAAACCAGCGTCAATTAATTATTAATTCCACGTACGGAACGAGGTAGTTTAAGGCAGGGGGGCACAATCTTTTCAGTCAGCGGGCCAGCTATGGGTTATTTCTGTTGCTCGCGGGCCAGAAACTTGTGTAAATAGGGTGACCATAATTCCCTATTTTACGGGACATTCTCGTAATTTTGGCCGTCCCAACTTTTATATGAGAGAGAGAGAAATATATATATCCCCTTCTTTTCCTTATTTTCAACGAGGCTTACTTGAATTTTTAAAAATGAAAAGAGTAAGATTATTTTCATGACACATAAATTATATTATGATAATTATGACTACCATGGTTAATTACTGTAATATAAATATATCCATATAATATGACCTAATCCTCTAAAAGGATTATGAAAGTTATTTTATAAAAGTTGAAAAAATTTATCTGTTACATTCGAGCAAATGCAACCGATCGGCTTATTGATTGCATTTGTAAAAGAATTATTACAAAATTTTTATAGTGTAATCCGGGCTTAAGACAGAATTGTGATGTGAATATTTCTAAGCACAAACATTTTAAAAGTCTCCACCCCTCCCCCTTTTTCTACTTGCAATCTTTGATATCTCTGAATGTTTTATTTTATTTATTTATTTTTTTGGAACATCATTGGGTGTTTTTGGAATTTTTCTTTCATATTTTACAAAAAGACAGATTTTTTTTCAAATCTTTTGAAAATATTTTAAGATATTTTCTCCCATCGGCTACTTGTGAGGATCGAACTGAAGGCATCTTTATACCCATATTCTATGGGCTCTAGATTAAACCACCAAAGAATGGATCTAGGCTGCCTCTCTCTGAATCAGGCGTAAAGGAGAAAAATAATTACAAAAATTGCAAAAAAACGTATTGAACGTATTTTATTGAAACTTTTTATATACGTTATTTGGACCATGGGAAAAAAACAACTGCGCAAAAGCGCCGCTTTTTCACCTGGTGGTTAAAAATTGAACTATTTTTATTGAATTTTTCTTCCCCCCCCCCCCAGGTCTATATATCCTACATACCAATTTTCATCAAAATAACTCCATCAGATTGGGCACTACTTACGTCTAAGTAGTGTCAGTTTATTTATAACCACCCTGTATTTGTCACATTTACGTGAATTACATTTTTATCCATTGTAACTTGTAGTAGCCTTCTATTTGCTGCCATTGCTGGAGGGGGGGGGGGAATTTTTCAGTAATTTTAGCGATAGATGGAAACTTCACTTTCAATTGACAATTTTTTTGCAGTAATTGGCAACTTTACCTGCCTTTGACAAGTTTTAGTTTTGGCTGTAACTGACATTTTTAACTATAAATGGTTTTATCCCGTATGGATCACGATTTCTCGTATTTTTTTTATGAAGGAAATATGGTCAGCATAGACATTTATCGTGTTTTGTGTATTGATACCCTTCTACCGGAACATCTTTCGCGAGCCGGATGGAACCCCCCTCCCGGAGGGCCACATTCGGCCCCCCGTAGTCTAAGTCTAACGTGTTATCATTGTGCTTAAGCTCATTATGCAATTGACATTCCCGTAATATTAAATAAATAATATTGCATAAAAATGTTTATACAGTTATTTTGCGTGTCCATGGTGTAGAAGATTTATATATTCGGGAAAATAAAATAATAATAAACAATTTGGGTTGGTCGATGGAACGGAGTGTTCATCCGAAACTGATGATGATCATTTGAGATGTTTAATGACTCTTCGTAATCTGATCATCACTTCCAGCGAAAAACAAAATCTTTTCACACTTTTCTTGTACGATTCCATTTCCGTCGGATTCTGGGTAAGAAAAAAAAAATTTTTTACTTGGTAGAATGAAAAAAAGGAAAAGATATATGTGTACTTATAAAATAGCTGCAGTTTCCAGTTCGTTTAATATCCCCAAGAGATAATCACCATTTTTTACTCAGCGGGAATTTTTGACAAGTTTTTCCTTTAGTTTCATAACTTCTTTTTTTGCATGTTTTTCGGAGAAAACTTTTCTAAATAAATATGTATATATACTTTAATGTTTGCTTCTTCATTACTACACAGCTGGACGCTTGAAAATCTTGTTGATGGACGCATATCATTTGGGAACGTGTATCAGCTGCAGCTTCTATAATGACCGTACTATAAAAAATTTCTGTCAATTCGACGAAAGCTGTCATCGTTATCACAACATCCGGATATTATTAGGAATCGTTCTGAGAAGGACTCGTTTGAAAATGTTTTATTTATAGTGAAACCTTGATATAACTCTACTCTGCGAACCAAGAAAAAAAAATATCGTTGTAGAGAGGTTACCGCTGTATCGAGAGGAAGAAATATTATCATCAGTCGCCACCAAATTCATGCTGTTGTTGGCATCTCTTCTGAGTTGGCGTTGTTGGTACTACCATAAAATGAATTTCCTGCATTTATTCACAACAAAAGTTATAATTTATTATTACATTCCGTTATAATTATTCCACCCTGCAAAGTGGTTTTCTGCACAATTCTTTTGCGTACTACACAAAAAAGTAGCTTCACGGCAACTTCATTTATACTTTCTGACGGTAGATAGCATACGATACCGAAGTTATTGAACACTCTCGGTTGACTAGACCGATTAAATGTCTTAAATTATGTTTCTATACATAACATTTCAGATAAGTGACCATATTTAAAAATATTTGAATGAATATTTTGATCAAATTTTTAGACATGAGAAAACACAAGTCGATTTAACGAAAACTAGTAACGATTTTTAAAATTACCGATTAAAAAGAACAAGAAGAAACAGGTTAAGAAATTCCAGGATATGACAAGCATGTTCAGCATATTGTCCCCTTCTGCCAAAGACATGAATGTGCAAATTTTCACTTTTGAGTTTATCGGCTAGTTGGCTCACTTATTTTGCTAGAAACGCGAATGCGTATCCCCTATTGAAACACATTTTACAAAACATTTTAGGAGAACAACTTTCATATAGTAAGGCCGGGATTACACTATAAAAGTTTCACAAAAGTTCATTCATAAAACATGAAAAATGCAACCAATAAGAGCATCGGTTACATTCGAACGAATGTAATCAATAGGCTAATTGACTTATTGGTTGTTTTTTTCAAGACTTGATGTATGCCGTGTGGCAAAAGGAGCGTATATTGAACATTTGTGAGGACTTCAAAACTTGATTATAATACCTCTACTTGTATGTATGTATCTTTTGAATAAATACATGAATCACATTTTTCGTAGTAAAGCTTTGAAATCTCGGCATTCATTTTGACTTACCCTGTACATGAATAAAAAACAATCCAGTCAAATATGAGAAAAAGGAACAATTCACGATAAAAAAAAATATTCACATGATAAATCACATATATTTAACATGACGTTAGGGCTTAGAGTTAAATACTCGATGGTTATTAAAATCACCGGGATCTTATGGTTGTAACATTCATAAACGCAAAACGATCAAGTAGAAACAAGTTTTTCATACAGAAATCGCCATTCGGTTTAGTACTTTTCTGACAAGAAGTATGAAGGATCGGTAGCGATATTAAAGCAGTTTTACGTTTCGATATAAAGTGCTATGAGCAAACCTTTCGGAAATGGTTGCGAAGCAAAAATATTAAAAGAAAAAAGATGTTCGATAAAAAAAAAAATCGGGGGATTTATTACATTCTTTTGTCGACTGAAAAATACTGAAAGTAGTAATTCTTAGGGGGAAAAAGAGATGATATAAAAGTGTTTGAATTTATATATAGAAAGTATTATTTTTCAGATACATGAAACTCACATTGGAACAATGTTTCTCGTTATTTCATGCCAGAATACGAAGCAATCGAAATTCGAATGCATCTTAATAAAATACAAGTTTCCGTATATTGAAATACCAAGTGCATTACCAAAATATTGTGGAATATATTTTCAAGACTGAAAACGAGATGGTGGAAATATTTTTTGATGTAATTTATCTTTGGAATTTCTAATAATAAAAGTTACAAAATTTATTTTTTAGCGTATTTCACTGGGGACGTGAATATGATATTCGTACTTGGGAATATCCGTTGTCAAAAATCATTGTTGAGCTTTGATAAATTATCTCTAGCTTTTGCTTTGTAGAGGCAAGAAATATGGTACTTTGAAATAAATCAGAAATGAATGGGATAAACGTTTGAAGCAATTCTTGACCCTTGGCTAGTTTGCGTATTACAGTCGAACTTGGATAATTCGAAGCTCATGGGGAAAGCAAAAATGTTCGGATTATCCAATTATAGGATAGCAATAGAATTATCAATATAGGATAGCTACACTGTCACAAATAATCAAAAACTCTTATTAATCATTTGATCATTATTAAATGCTGTCTATAACTATATCAGTTTCTTCCTTGTTGTAACTAGTGTTTGCATAAAACGCAAACGATCACGAAAACTATTTTATATGTAAATTTGTAATTTTAATTTGTTTTCTTCTGGATGGTCTTTAACATTGCACAAAATCTTCAAGTTGATTCAGAGAATGCTATTTTTAAGGTTAAACAATCTTATTCTTTTCCTAACATGACCGCAGCCTCTACAAGTGTTGGAATAAGGACCTCTGTCACTTTCTTAAATTTGTTTTCGTTTTCTTTATGAGAAGTTTCAATATGTGACTTTATTCTCTCTAGTCATTATAGTCATTAATAGTCATTAATATCTGCATTGGTTTTTTGAACCACAATTTCTTTTTCCAGAGGTGATCCAGCGTATGAACCTTGTTCAAACATGGTGAAAAATATTTCTAAGCCACATTTATCTTTCAAAAATAAACAAACAATAATGCTAAGTAAACAAGAATTTCCAACACGTTTTACCAGCTAACAAACTGGGATTTCAGCTCTACAGATAAAAATTTATTCCGACACGCTCCGACAGTGAACAATCACACACTCGCACACACAAACTTTCGCATTCTTTGAGTAGCAGCATTTGTATGTGACATTGGCAGGGGCTAATGAAGTCATAAAAGATCCAGTAAAACACCAGCTACAGTGGACAAAAAAGCCAGCGTGAGAAACTCGTAACAAAATCATTGCTTGTTACTTAAAACCACACCAAATAAAAGTTCAGATTCCATTGATTCTAGTTTTTTAATGTTTTAATGTAGGCTACGTGTTATACATTCTGGAAAAGATCAGTAAACCAAGGAACAAAGAAAAAGGATGACAAAAATTTGGCAAAGAATTCAGAGAGACATTTTGCAAATGACACATCTGAATCAAACTTCGAATTATCCAAAACATTAACACTAGAACGGCCAGAGATCAGTCATTTTCACGGTTTTTGATTTTGAAAACTCTATAATGTCGACAGTATTCGTCGTATACACTCAATTTTTTATGAATTCTCGTTATTTCTATACTTTTCTCGGTGTACAAAAATTTGAAGGCATTGAATGTCCTGTTCGGGAGATATCAATATTTATACCCAGAATGGCCGTAAATTTTATGTTTCCTTGTTTTCGGCACAGGCGTTGTATGTTCTTGTTTTTATTATATTCCCTGTCATTCGCCGATGGCACACATAACTCAACACATATTCACTAGTAATAAACAGATGTGAAAAAGAAGATATTTGTTGCATCATTTTACTCGACTAGCTAAACAGGCTTTTCGCGGGAGCAGCAGAATTTCATGTATTCAAAATCAAAACACCATTTCAGGTTTTCCTAGGAGCAGGTTTCTACAACGTGTACAGAGTAAAAACTCTGATTGGTAAAAAAAAAAACAGAGTTTCAGGTTTTAACTAATCAGCGTGAAAACGCTGCACGCGGCGCAGAAATTCTACTCCTAGGAAAACCCGGCTTTAGGCCGGGATTACACGATAAACGTTTTACAAATACAAATACAAATACAACGCCACAACAGGCAAAATGCCCAACGAGGTGGCTGATAAAAAGATGCCCATAAAAATATGGTTGTCATATGTTTCAAAAATACAGCAACCCAATTAAAAATGCAATTAACACAAATTACAAACAATATATACACATGATAAAATATTATACAATGCCCATAAAGAATACTTATGGTTGTCTTATTCTAAGAATGGATAGCGATTTTATGAAAGTTTTTTTATAAAACTGTTATAGTGTAATCACGGCTTTATCAAAGTCGGGGAATTTTTTTCCCCCCTATCATGCACCTGGCAAGTTCAGTTTTTGTTTCAGTCAGACTTTAGATATGCATCTGTGGAGATACGGGTCCCCGCGTCAAAGGGGGAGCCGACTGATCTAATGTACATGCCTGTATATAAACTGACATCGTCATCATCACGCCCCTCGAAATCATCATCGTCCCCCCCCCCTTGCCCAGACTTTCAAGTATGCCTATTTCCGCGTATGTTTTCATGTCATTACCTGCTTTGAAAGATTCCTAGGAGACATATAGGTTCACTTACAGTGTGTAGAAATGGCTCTTAGAAGACGGACCTTTGAACAATTGTGATATTTTATCAGTACTCGAAATGCTGATTCGGACAATGAATCTGAGACTGAGGAGACTTACGAAACACTGACAATGAAGATCATGATTTTCTGCTACACCCACCCGAAGGAGAAATTAGTAATTGCGAAAGTTACTGGTCTGAATCAGATAACACTGATGAAAAGACAAAAATGTATTTTTCTTTTCAATTTGCGTACTCATTATAACTTAATTTGTAGAATGAAATTTTAATAGTGCACTAGTTGTTCCTCAATGTGCAAATTTATGGTAACATATGTTATCCATAGCGTTCGCGAATATCTAAATAGTCTGAATAGAAAAGACTGTGATATACGTATAAAAAAAGTACACATCATTAAAATGGAGCAATGTACGATGTGACGTAAGTGCAATGTTTGTCTATCCCTTATTCACGATTATTCTTGTCAAAAATTGTCCTCTATATTTTCATATTCAATGTTAGAGTCATTTTATGGACACCCCGTATACTTGAGAAAACGTAAATTTCTTCAAAATTCACATATTAACCATGTGAGATAATGTTGATTACTTTTATTGTAAAAGAATTTTGTGTGGTTAATTATATTGTATTCAAAAGAAGCAGCGGTCAAAATGACTACCGTTGGCCTTTCGAGGTATAAGGTATATATACGGCCTCCTAGTGTTGAGGGAAAAAATCGAATTGAACAGGCGATTTCACCATTAAATTGAATAGAAAACACAAGGGGAATTCCTAAAATTTTACAGAAGTTTCCCCATTTTACAGAAGACTTACTTTGCGTTTGACTTCTTATTGGTGATGGATTTTGTATTTTAATTTGGACGCAAATTAAAAACACACAAAAACACAAAAAATGAGCAAAGCAAACCCAAACCCATGTAGACTCTGCTAAAAAAAAAAAAAATCTAAATTTTTTCCCTTTAGCGTAAACTTGAAGAGAAAAAATTCCAGGAGAACAAGAATAGGAGAATGGCTTTTTTCTCTGAGGTCAGGGAATCATTTCATTATACTCAGTGTCCTCATCTATAAGGATGACGTGATTCGGATGTCGTCTTTGGGTACTTTTGTTTGTCCCTTATCTGGCCCTGATGAGGAATGATGTCATTGTCTGGGGAATGAGACATCGATTGCAACTGTAATGATAGGCTCTTGTGAAGACGGTCATTGAATTACCTACTAATGAAAAGACGCCGACTCTTATAGTCGAAGAAAAACTTTGATTTTTTTGGTTGTTTGAAAGTGACCCGTAACCGTTTTCTCAAACTTTCAAGGAATCGAAAAAAAAGTTTCGTTTTCTTTCATGTTTGAATTTCATAATGAAAATAATTGAAATCTCAAATACAAGATCAAGTCAGTTTATAACCAATATTTCTCAAAAGTATCGACATGCTGTTCGAAGATAATCACGAAATCACGTAAAAAAATACTTGAATTTTACTTATTTACATATATCAAATGCATTATTTATTGAAAACTACCAGAAGACTCACTTAAATTAATATTGTAAATACACAAGCATCTTCAATATATTGTGGTAAAAAGAATATTATTGTAAGAAAAACATGGTGAGCGAAAAATCATGGACACATTTCGAAAATTAACAAAAAATCAATCGAATTATATAAAAAAGTGCGATTAGCACTAAAATTCTCCAGGCAACGAGATTTTTTTTCCACTAAAAATAAAAAGTTCAAAGTTTCATCCAAAGATGGCGCTGTATCGCTAAAAAAACTTGACATAGCACATGATATATGACACGGACAGAGCGTAGTTAATGTTTATTACGATTTGCGGTACATAAAACCACCACATTTCAATATGAACACCCTTTCTGACTTGGGCTACATTTAAATCGGTGCTAATATTGAAATGCGTAGTTTTATGTACCGCAAATCATCGTAATGAACATTAAGTATGCACTGTCCGTCTTATATTTTATGTGTTACGTCACGTTTTTGTTTTTTTTGTAATACAGTGCCAGCTATGAATGGAAATTTGAACTTTTTCTTTCGAATGAAAAAAAATCTTGACGTTTGATGAGTATTTTATTGCTAATCGCACCATTTTATCAATTAGTTGAGTTTTTTTATTAATTTTTAAAATGTGTCCAGGACTTTTCGTCCATCCTGTATATTCCAGTGTTTAATATAAAGTAAAAAACGTAGATTTTCGAGAAGTTTAGCAAAATCGGGATATAATATCCGCTTAATAAAATGATATGTGGATTAGTTATGAGAAATCATTTAGGCATAGAGAATTCGGATGTCATCATCCCCTCTACGCTTCCAGTGAGAATTGCGTTAGAGGTTCATTAACGAACACGTCAAGAGACGCCGCCAGTTCATGAGTTACAATGTACAAACGGAGAACCTGTTTGTGGTCGCAATATACGCTTCAATTAACGGCATCTATTTCAACATGTTAACTGAATAATTCCAACACGTCAAGTTCTCATGTCCGATGCCAATGAAACACTTCAGGGGTTTCCTATTCTTTATGAGTTGAAACGACAGGGAATGTGATCTCGCGTTCAACTAAAAATACATCTAATAAGATTAATGAATATTTTTGAATACAAACAGTGTTGTTATAAAACAGAGAGAGAGAGAGAGAGATTGTTAATTATTACCATTGTTCAAGTGAGTGGTACCTAATGAACTTCAGGAAATGCACACAAATACGGAATATGTCTCATTATAGAGCTCCTAGGGATAATTACTGCTCTAGTATGAATTCACGTCGACGCTAAAGTCCATTATTATGAGCTGAATTCTATTTGCGATCATCATACTCGCAATTATTGCAGTTTACGAATGCGTAGCATGACGTATCAAAGCCATTATGTTGCAAGTGTGCGTAAAGCTGTTTTATGCGTGCGCCCGTACGTATGTGTCGTAAAGTACTTCACTATAGGCAACAATAGTTGCATACGTGCTTTTGTTTATGTCTGGAATTGAGTTCAGCATTGCAAACTATATAGCTTTATGCACCTGAGTAGTATTAAGTATGCTCGGCTTCAATACATCGAAATAAATCAAATACAGTAGCGCTCAAAATATTTTGACAAATGCAATAATGTTTGTAGCGCCAGCTCATTCGCATGCACTGCCATGACTCTGACACGTGTAAAGCGGAAGGAAAATACTTATCGACACCTCTACCTGAAATTGGTTTGTTTGGGGTTAGTGAGCGTTTTTATTCTCTAATTTTTGTTTTTTGCGATCGAAAGTGTTTTGAAAAATATATTCCAATTCAATATAGAAGTAATTAATTCTTATTCAATATGAATTTATGGTAGGATTATGCAGAACACATAATGAAAACTGAAAAACATAAAAAAATATTAGGTACATTTTTTTTTGCGTAATTAAGACTTTAAGTAAGGGTTGAAGTCAAGCACATGTGGCAAGCGATTTTGGTATTTCAAGACAGTTCGTAATTTTTAGAACCATGTTTAATAATCTCGGTAACCTGTAAAGAGTACTTTTCTTTCAATTCGACCAAAGAAGACAACAGATAAGATAGATAGAATAATGAAAATGCAAGCAAAGAGAGATCCTTGAAATGTCTACTAGGCAAAAAAACCTGATGAATTTAATTAAAATTATGCCCGTAAAAATATGGATGCTGAATGACCAAAATACAGCAACCCAATATAAAAGAATATATCACCAAAAATAAAAATTAATAATATATAATACACTGCCCATAAAAAAATTAGGACTGTCTTATCTAAGTATGAATAGCTTCTCGATTTATCTCACTCTATGCCTATCGTACATTTTCTTAAACGTGTTAGAATTCACGACCCCGGAGAAAAGCTATTCCATTTACTGACAACTCTATTAGAGAAAACTTCCTGCGATACCACAACCTGGAATTGTCCCTTACTAAACGATGTTGGTGTCCGTCAAAGCAATTGATTGACGGTGTATTAATAACTCATGTGGTTTATCCTATCCATTCCGTTGAAAATTTTAAACACTTCGATCACCTCCGACACTTTAATTTTCCTCCAGTGTAAACATATTCAAGAAATCAAGCCTTTCTTCACAGTTCAAGCCTTGAGTGCCAACAAAAGCACGCGTAGCTCTTCTCTGCACCCCCCCCCCAACCAAGTCTATCGGTATTTTGGTCTCTAAAACCTTATAGCATACTACAGTACGGGACGAACTAAGCCTCTGAAAAGCGGAAGAATGACGTTAGGAAACGCGAAGAGACCTTTTTAAGAATGAAACCGAGCATTCTATTCGCTTTTTTGATCCCCACTGAAAAATGTTCAGAAAACCTAAGCCGCTCGTCAATGAAAATTCCCAAATCGGTGACCCTATTTGCATCCAGGATAGTAATACCATTCAACTCGTAAGTGTAACGTGGACTGTTCGAACCATAATGAGCGACCAGGGATTTATCAACACTAAAGGTCATGCTTTATTTGTTAGTTTAATGCTTCAATCATATTCAAGTTCGTCTGGAGCATCTCCCTATCTCTTGGATTCCCGACTACCCCCATTAGCACACGTCATCTGCGAATTTGCTACCAATCCCATCAATACCCTGATCGAGTTTATAGATAAAAAGTGAAGAAAGAATGGCACTAAAAGAACACTTCATTGAGGGACTCCACTTTTGACAACTGTCCAATCAGAAAATTCTCTGTTCACCATAAGCCTTTTTGACCTATCTCTCAACCACGATTCTATCCAATTCAACAAGTTGCCCCCCAATCCCAATCTCGCTTCAAGAGTTATGAATGTGAGTCTATCACTTGTGAAACGTTGGCTAAACATTATGGGCTTGTTTTGGTTGTCTTCCAAGCGAAAAAGAATCGTTTCTATTTTATTACAGAAGGACAAGGGAGAGGGAGGGAGAATTATTCCCACATCTTCCTATAGACAAGAGATACAAATAGATGATATATAATACACGTATGAGGTATAAGGTAAATTATGAGGTAATTGGCAAGATATTATATGTTCTAACTGTTAAACACGAAGGTGGAATTTTTTTGGGCAAAAAGCCACGAAAAAAGAATTTTCAGCCACTTTGGGCAATTTACCTGTTGTGGCCCTTGTATTTGTGTTTCTATTTGAATGCTTCTGTACTAAACATATCGGTCCTCTTCACCTTTTGAAAAAAAAAACACAAGTGACAGGTTTCGTTAAGAAAATGTATTTCATAACCACATTCCGTCCTTAACGACGAGACACAGCCGCTATTACCGATATTCCAGCAATACAATGATCGTAAATATTGCTCAAAGGTCGTTAGACATTACTTGAAAGGTAACAAAATGAGAATTTTATTGGTGGTAAAGTCAGAGCTATAACTTCAATACCACCAAACATTTATAGATTGAGTTCAAAGGACGAGTCAGAGCCAGAAATTATCTCAATTCGATGGTTTTTTTCACTTGTGTAAAAAAAGAAAAAGAATGGGAGAAAAATGCCCATTTTTTGGCCATGAGACAAGCTCATTGAGTTCATGCCCAAGACATGACAATCAGTTATACAATCCAGAGGTTTTTCAATGAAAAACTGACTCATGCTACTTTACTAAGAAATTGAATTTTCTGGATGTTATGCCTAAACTGATATTTGGAAAGAAAAGTGATTTGTCTCCTCCGGGAATCGCAATATGCAAGGGGACCCGGGTTCGATTCCCGGAGGAGACAAATCACTTTTCTTTCCAAATATCAGTTTCGGCATAACATCCAGAAAATTCAATTTCTCAGTATATTTCAGGCCGAAAAAATACCATCTCTTCACGCTACTTTATTATACTGCCCATGACATGACGGATTTGACTATTTATTAGTTGTTTTCATTCTTGTTTGTGTATCAAAAGACTTTTGACCCACCATACAAGTGATTATTTTTTTTCTGATTTTACAAAGCAATTTTGATAAGCAATTTTTTGGTCATAATAGTTTGTAATAAGATCCGGTGTTTGTGTTTCATAGGATAGATTTCATTAAAAAATTCAAATACGAAATTCGTAGGCAAATTTATTGTTGTCATTTTGAGCGCTACTTTACATCTACTTTACATTAGAAAACTGATAAGCAGTTGACACGAAATATCCTAGATAATAGACTGATGTCCAAATATCATGAATTCCACAACCATTATTTATTAGATTGTGTTTTTCAATTCCGAGGCATTTTTCATCAATTCCGAGACATTTTTTCTCTCAATAGTTCGGAATTTTTCATCAATTCCGAACTTCAATCACTTCTGGAATTATTTCTCTCGTCAATTCTGAATTTCAATCAATTCTGAGATTTTTTTTCCTCTCATTAATTCTGAGATTTTTTTTCCTCTCATTAATTCTGAGATTTTTTCTCTCATTAATTCCAAATTTTCATCAATGGGATTTTTTTCTCTCATCGATTCTGGATTTTCATTGGTGAGTAGATATCTTTAGCATTCCTGTATATTCAGTGATAATTCACCAATGTGAGTCTTTGGATGTCCAATTCTCCTCCACAAAACATACAATATAAAATCGGGTTAAAGAGCCCCGAAAATATTTTCTCACCGGGCGCCCCGCGTCTGATACCAACCCTGCGTTGCAGAAGCATGTGAACACAGAATCAATCTGTTGACTTAGTATTACTTTTGATACCGTGTAATATTTGCTCTCGAACCAAATTCGTATCACACATAAAAATGCTTCTCCTGCAACTAAGCATTTTTGTTACTTTCTAAACTTCAACTTTGTCGATAAAACTTTTTCGTCTTTCCACACACAGCCAAAAATGAACTCTCTCTCTAAAATATTTTCGGCATTCTAACACGAATATCACCGTAGAATATTTACGTAACACTTAATAAACCTTAAATTAACAGATAATTTAGCGTACAGAATTTATTTCCTATTAGTTTTCAAGACTACTGTCCTCCATCTAATGCAACAAACAGAACCAATTAAATAAATAAAACGAGAATCTATGGTATCCAGATAACAAATCTAAATTTGTTTTTGAACCAACTATAAACGAAACTTCGAGTACCATTTATTTCATTAATGTGTTTTGTAATGGTAATTTCTATTCGAAATTTGCATTGCTTGCTTCTGTTTGATCATGTATGTTAGAACTATTACGTTAATAGTTTATCCTGGATAGTAAGTTTTTCGTTGAAGAAAAAAAAAAGCTTTGGTGTTATTTTTCTTAAGGCTGTTTCAAGTTAGTTTTTTTTCTTTTTAAGAAATATTTACGAAAACCATAAATCACTCGCTGAATCAAACTCCGATCACAGCGATTTCTTTCGCGAGCGAACCTTCGTGAAATATCTAATCGTTTTATTTACCTTTTTCCTATTTTTTTTAGCAAAAAAAATCACTTTTTTCCCCTATTTCATTCGCGGTTTTCTGAAGAATATAAGAAAAAACCCACCATATTTACTGAAGTTTTTCCAGGGGCCACATTTCTTTTTAAATCGTTCGGAGAAATTTGAAAAAAAAGAAAAAGAAAAACATTTTAGATCACTTGGAATATTTCCGGGAGACGGCAGTTTAATATCTCGAGACATTTTACACACACAGTACTTTTCTCAAGCGCGTGGAAAGCCGCATGTCATCAAGGTACGTGCGATTATGATAAATGTTTGTACGTAGAAAGTATCAAGTATAGTGGTTTTTCGTAACAAGAAAGGAAGAAAAAGAGTAAAAGTTTGTGTAACGAAAGATAAGAAAAGTGATTTTCAAAATGGGAACCAGTTATTATTATTATTATTATTTTAATACCTGTGCATGGATGTTGGTGTTGTTACGATTACTTTTGTCAAAAATATCATATTTTAAATATTTTTCATATCTTGACATTAAACGTCATTTGATGCACACGAAATATAGTTAATCAAGGACTTCAAACGGCTAATCCATTTCTGTTAGGTCGTATAAGGTCTTGGGTTCGAATTTTAGGGATTTTTTTGTGGGCTTTGGAGTCGTGGTCCAACGATGTGAGTTAAAACACTCCAATCAACATGAAGGTATATTAGAAGGGTTATTCTTATTTTTGTTTTGTGAATAATACCATTCAGTTCAGATGCTCGTTGAATTTCGTCAGCTTTAGACCATAAATTAAAAACCCAGAATAGAGTCATCACGTTGTAACAGCGACTCCAGAGGCAAACCTATGGTTTTTCGGCCTGGCGACAAAGCCACCCTTATGAATGTGCGACTGGTGTGGCCGCATCCGGACACGCACTCATTAAAACACAAACAAAAAAATTTGCCGAATTTTACTCGCGAATCGAGAGGCATACTTCCAAAGAGCAAAAGTATCCAAATAACGTGTAGTACTCAGATATATCATTCAAGTTGCAAGGGGGGGGGGGGGGTTGTCAAGTAATTAAAATAAAAAATTAACTGAAGGACACACTGTGCCCAAAAGCCTAATTAGGAAGTTATTGCCCTGTCTCTCTTGAGACCAACAAAAAAATTCCACGTTTCTAAGTGCGATATTCATTGAGATATTTGAACTTAGAAATCGGAGAAAAGTTGGGAAACAACGACAAAAATGAGGGGAAAAAGCGTTGGGTGTTGGTTTATGCCATTCTTTCTCAACTTTTATTTGTGATTTTGAATTCAACTATCTCCACGAATATTGCACTTAGAAATGTGAATTTTTTTTTTTTTTTTTTTTTTTTTGGCCTCGAAAGAGACAGGGCAACAACTTTCTAATTGGGGTTTTTAGGACAGGGTGACCAAATAAAAAGCTAGTTTTTATTTTTATTTTAATAACTATACAATCAATTGCGATATAAATTCCGTCTACACGTTATTTGGATACTTTTCCTAGTTGGAAGTACTGTATGTCTCTAGGATCAACGGTTCGCGAGTAAAATGCGGCCAAGGAATTTAACCGATAATCCTGTATATTTTTTGTGATACTAAAACAATGTGACTGCGCTTCACCAATGAGAATGTTCGGAAAGAGCTAAATGAGAACTCATTGGAAAGAGCTAAATGAGAACTCATTGGAAAGAGCTAAATGAGAACTCATTGTAAAGAGCTAAATGAGAACTCATTGTAAAGAGCTAAATTTTTTAAAATTTAAATAACGTGATCTTCACGTATTCCCAAGGGATCAGCATGATCCGTCCAGGGAATTTGTTAGTGTTAGTAAACATCCATGCCCGAACCGTGATTCGAACCCAGACCTGCATAGTGAGAAGCTAGTTCCCTAACCACTCGACTGCCGTCTCTAAATGAGAACTCATTAGAAAGAGCTAAAGCAGAACTCATTGGAAAGAGCGAAAAAAGCTAATACATAATTAGTTTAAGTTATCCGTACTGCGAAGGGTCTTTCGCTGTTTGTTTTTTTTTTTTTTCACCAGGCCCCGCTTCTGGTAAGAGTGGATCTACCTGCGAGATGCACAATTCA